>NC_057796.1:493761216-493782796 GCF_018294505.1 Triticum aestivum
AAAGATTGGCATCGTTTCTTGGTCTCCAATTAGTTTTATAATTTGCTGTGCCATTGATTGATTATCAACTGCTTAGCATGACATTGTTTGGTCTCCATTTAGCTTTATAATTTGCTGTGCCATTGATTGATTATCAACTGCCTAGCATGAATGTGGTGATATTTTGGTTAAAGTTGTCATCGTTATGTCTCCAGCTAGGTTTATATTTTGCAGCACCAATGGTACATGATCATCTGCCTAGCATGAATGCCTTGATATTTTGGTTAAACTTGTCATCGTTATGGCGCCAGCTTGGTTTATATTTTGCAGCACCAATGGCACATGATCATCTGCCTAGCATGAATGCCTTGATATTTTGGTTCAAATTGCCATCGTTATGTCTCTCCAGCTAGGTTTATATTTTGCAGCACCAATGGCACATGATCATCTGCCTAGCATGAATGCCTTGATATTTTGGTTCAAATAGCCATCGTTATGTCTCTCCAGCTAGGTTTACCTTTTGCAGCACCAATGGTACATGATCATCTGCCTAGCATGAATGCGTTGATATTTCGGTAAGATCAGTTTTTGTTATGCCTACAACATAGTTTTATGTTTGCCGTGCAAAGGTATAAGGTGTGTTTGCCCTTAAGAAAACCGCATGTCTTGTCAAGACTATTTCTTAGTTATCAATTCTCAATGCTGCTACTGTGTTTCCAGCTTTCCAAATCAACCCTCGCCTTGGAGGAGGAACACTGTCCGCCTCTAATCCAGCAGAGGGACCAGGTGTACCTCGAGCTTTCGAAATCCTTGAAGGAGAAACACCGTGCAGAGCTAGTTGAGCAGAAGAAGGAGGAGCTGTACGAACTCCTCGCCAACGCCCACGCTAATTCCGCGGCCTCCTCGCTGGACAAGAATCTGCTCAAGGATCTCTCTACACAAATCAAGCCTAGACTAGAGGACCCCCAATGGTGCAGTATCAACTATAATGCAGACATACGCTTGTTCTATTATTATTCATCTGATACAGGAGTTATTCTTACCATCTTATCCCACCTACCTGTAGGTGCAAGATAACTAGAAACAAGAAGGTGACTGATTTGGCTGCGTCGGTGGTTATTCTTGCTACTTCTGCTCTCACTTACTGTGCCTTGACAGCTGGTCCTGAAATAGTAAAGTATGATGGACATCTTGTTACTGTTCAGAGTCTGCCCATTCTACAAGGACATGAGCCTGCTGCTACTGCTAAGGGAGTTCACAAGCAAGATGTGCAGAAGTGAAGGAGTTGAAGAAGAGATGCATCTTGTTTTGACGGAGAAGAAACAGATATCAGTTCTTTTCCAGCACCATGTTATGTATGTCTCTTGAAATGACTGTATATGGTCTGCCACCTATATATGTCTTGTCTATGATCTGCCACCTATATATGACTATGATCTGCCACCTTTATATATGATATGACTTCGTAGTGTTACTAGATGTTCTTTGATGGCAATGCAAGATATCTGTGATGTTGCTGGCATGGTATGTTGTTCTTTCAGTGTAGAACTTCAGTATTATTACTGGATGATCTGTGAAGGCGACATGGTGTGCTATCCTTTGAAAATGAGTCTTATTCATTGCTGCTGCTTAAGAATGTCAGCTAAACTTGCATCTTTTGCTGTACAAGACTGTCAGAAAAAACATCTTGTTACCGCTTAAGCACGTCGGATAAGTGCCACACGTGCCAAATCTTTTGCTGTACAAGACTGTCAGAAAAAACATCTTCTTACTGCTTAAGCACGCCGGATAAGTGCCACACGTGTGGCACGAAGTACTCCTGTGCTTATGTTTTTTGCAACTAAAGTTGCTATCCGAAAAGAAAAATGAATCCCTCAAGAAAAAACAGAGACTTGCCATCTGAAAAAAGAAGTTGTCATGCTTGACCACTAAAATTGTCATTCTCATGTCACTAAATTTGTCATGAAAAATGTTTGAAGTTGCCATGTGTCCATGTGACATTTATTAGGGTCCTTATTTTTTGACGAGTAGCAAGTTTCTTTTTCTTCTCTTCTCTTTAGTGTGATGAAATGAAAGGTCAGTTGTGTCAAGGTGTGGTCAGCTTGCTCCTATTCTCACTTTTTATTTTATCGACATATTTTTAAAATCGTGATATATTTCAACGTTTATTTCAACAATAATGTACTTCCTATGTAAATACGAGCTAAAGGTGTAAATAGTGATTGGTACAAAACACGTGGATTTTGTGTACATGGTTTCAACCAAATCCCTTATGAAAGTGAGATTCAAAATATACTGGATTTTTTTAAGAAAAAACTGAAATTGTTCGGTGACTTACTTATATGGTAGAATGACATCCGTGGTATCTTAGGCAAAAATGACAAAACTGATGCTATATTCAAAAACACCGCTGGGATGAATAGTATTCTTGGGTTGCATTTTCTTACTAGAGAATACCACGGGTGTCATTCTTTCACGAAACTTCATACGCAAGTATACAAATCAACCATGTATGTTGAAAAAAAAGTTAATTTTAAATTTTGAAGTATTTATTTTGAATTTATTATTCGTAATAGTTTTGTAGGGAATTAATGCCATCAAGGACCACTTAATATACCCAGAGAAAATATCCAGGGAGAATGTCACACCTCACTGCCTAGAACAACGGTTCTACTCCCTCCGTCCCAAAATTCTTGTCTTAAGTTTGTTTAAATACGGATGTATCTAATACTAAAACGTAACTGCTAGATGCATCTGTATTTAGACAAATTTAAGACAAAACTTTTGGAACGAAGGGCGTATGTTTTCAAAAAACTATCACATTTTAAATTTTCACAAATGCTACAGGTAATGTCCAAGAAAATTACAACTATCAGTTAGGCACTGGTTCGACCGATTTAAACATGATTATGACAGGGCTGACCCACCTGTCCTCTAAGGTGACGCGGTGACAACCTCAAAACAACCCCAGTGTTGAACTAGCACCCAAAGGAGTTGCACCCTCCCCCAAATAACTGGAACACAAGAATTGTTTTATAACAGTGGCCCAACAAACCGAGAACCAACATAGAAAAGCCATTATGAAGAAGCAAATTTCAAACCAGTACTACTTTGTCCTACCTAGTACAAGTCTTTCTAAAGATTTCAACAAGTGACTATAAGCCTTTCTAGAGATTTCAACAAGTGACTATAAGTCTTAGATTTCAACAAGTGACTACAAGTCTATCTAGTGACTACATACGAAGTACATCCGTATGTTGTTGTCCACTTAAAATGTCTAAAAAGACTTTTATTTAGGAACGGAGAGAGTACAACGTAAAGTGACGCAGTCTGAGCAAAACAGGAATCCCTACGCATACAGATTAGTCACAAGTACTCCCTCCGTTCCTATTGAACAGCCAAAACGTCTGATATTTTAGAAATCAAAATAACAAACCTGTCTAGCCATTGACTGGATTGACCTAATCAATTTAAATGAGAAGTGCAGATTATCAAAACATAACACATAACAGAACAAGTTGGCGTATCCATCTAAGTTTCGTACCTTCAATAGTATCATGCAGAAGACAGCTTAAGTACAAACTGGTTCTACATCCCAGATCAGAGAAGCTCAAAACGCAGCTAAACCAGTTGCACAATATTCATTGAACAGAAAACAGTTCAGGCCTACGCAGAGGCACTGTCACTCACGCTAGCAACATATTCACTTCACGGCTGCGGTGGCCGAGGAGATGTCGCCCTTGGGACTGGAGTGGGAGTGGTGGCTGTGAAGGTTTCGCCCTTGACGCCTGGAATACCAGGGAAACTGACGAGTCCTGTTGAAATTTAAACATAAGAAACCAATGTCAACTACTCAAAACAAGCAAGAGAAGCAATAGGACAGGTGCGCAAGCTGCTAACCCGAATCGCCAACGAAGTTTGGGAGTCCTCCGCCACATCTAGAGCATCTCTGCGGCCAGGGAATGCCACATGGGCAAGCCCTGCTCTCCACCACCTCAACCCGAGGATCTATACCGCTAAGATCGCCCTTCAAAATCTTTGCATAATCTGCCATTTTGAGAGCATAGAAAACTGGGACCATGCCAAATAAGTAACTCCACTTGGCCCAGTTGGAGGTGATATCCTTGTACCAAGTTTCCACGGTGGATGGTGCCATCAACAGTTCTAACAGCTTCTGTGATAGTCAAGCAAACAACAGCATTTCAAAACAGACTACAAAAACTACTTTTGCTCCACAAGTAAACAACATTTCAAAACAATGGTATAGTAAAAAAGAACAGCAGCATTGGTGACAAAAAGACCTATGCTTCGTGCCTCATGTACAGATACAGAATTTTGGGTAAAGGGCATGTTCTAGAACATAGTGGGTGCATCTGTGTTGTACTATCCAGTATACTATTCACTGCAAATTCTGCTGTTCCAACTGTGGGATTGATAATCTAGCTCTAATTCAAAACTGGTACACCATTATAATGGTGTAGACATCTATAGTCAGAAAAAAAAAAGGTTTACCTTTGCGAGCGGCTTTTCATCCTTCTTATCACTCTTACCACCCTTCTTGTCACTCTCATTGCCCTTCTTGTCACACTCATTGTCCTTCTTGCCACTCTTATTGCCCTTGTTGTCATTGCCACTCCCATCACCCTCCTTGTCACTGCCAGCCTCAAGCCTAGCAAGTTCCTTTTCATGAATGGATCGAATGGTATCCATCCAGACCTCATATCCATGTTGCTTGTTAGCTTCCCTGACCTTGTCCACATCTTCAAGGAGCCTCTTATTCTCAGCAGCGAGGTTCTCCGCTCTCTCGGTAACTTCACTCAGCTTCTCCTTTAGATCGTGTATGATCTCAGATGTTTGCCCATCTACAGAAGCAACATAGAGAGCACAATCAATAAACTTTAGAAACTCACAAATCAAAGTGATTAAAAAGAAATTTATACCATTAGGCATCGCATCCGATGTCTGATCAGGAGAAGTATTAGAAAACATGAACATAAATAGGGTGACCGAGCGCAAACAAAACGCTTAAAATAAGCCTTTAGCACTTCTATAACCACTTCAGGCGATGGTTCACCTGATGAAGCATAACAACAGGGTTGAGCATAAATACTCAAACAATAAGCTCACTAAGGGTACTTACAAAACGAGTCAACAACACACAAATAATATCATTAAACAAATGAATGACACTGAATCCTGAATCCTACACTAGAGTACTTCCAAAGCACATCAAGAATCTGAAACTGAAACCTGAATCCTAGACTAAGAGCCATAGTTAAAAAAGGCGCGCCTAAGCGAGCTCTTAAGAGCATGCGCTTTGTTCAGTAAAGCGCAAGGTGGTGGCAAAACGCACAATTAACGCCTAGCGCTTTTTTGAACTATGCTAAGAGCACTGCCAAAATACGTCGCAATACACAAATCATTACACTACAGAATCTGAAACTAAAAGAATTTTATACCTTTATCATCATTTTTCTCTCCCTCGGACATCATCACCAAGCCCGCGACGACAGCACCACCGCCCAGGATATGATAAATATCCTGCAAAGTAAAATTCAGGTCTGATGAGTAATAAGATATAAGGTGACGATTAAGACGGGAAGGACAGAACATTCAGGGTTCATGCGGTGTCTTTGTTAAGCTAGAAATGAAAGCAAACTAATGTGGTTAACAACAAATGCAGATGCTATTTCCCAACAAATAGCTATAATTGCAAGTTTTTATTTATACATCACAATACACAAATAACCTAGCAAGTTTCTATTCGGCAAGATGGATACACAAGCTAGCAAGTTTCTATTCAGGGCTCATACGTCACACAATACACAAATAACCTAGCAAGTTTCTATTCAGGGCTCATACTGTCACACAATACACAAATAACCTGGATGACACAGGCTAAATGCAGAAAGAATTTGAACATCCTCACAGGAAAGTGGCAATGTAGTGAGTGCATACATTCATCACAGAAACTGGTTGCAGCTATTGTGCAAAAGAAAGACAAGAAGGACAGGACATTTTGGGTTAACCTCTGGGCGCAGCTTAGGCAGATGGTCAACAGGAATAAATGCAGATTCGCTCAGCTTCGTGCCAGCTTCACGGAGCGTCTCCCCGAAGTTGAAAGGGCTGTGCAGCAATAACCAACCACACAAAGGTTAGATCCACAACAGGAAGAGTGATTAACCGGGCGAGACAAGGGTAAAGTGCCAATACCAGGGGGGGTCTTCCAGCTCTTGGGTTGCGCTGCACGCCCCGAAACGGAAGGTGTTGTAGATGTCATCAGCAGATCCGGCTGAAAGCATAGGGACAAGGCATGTGTAGCCCTCGCACATCGGAACAGCGGCCGGCCGGAGGAAACCGGTCGCAGCAGCACGAAGAGCCATGGTGGCCATCCCACAGCTGGACAAGATTGGAACCAAAGGGGCGTCAACGAAATACGGCCGGAGTAAAGAGAACGCCGGGGACGAATCAGAGGTTGCGAGGGATGCCTTACCTTTCTCTGCGTAGAGTCGCGGTAGCTCGCCGCCGGTCTCGCGCGCGCCGCCGCCGCCTGACGGATCGAGGAGGAACAAGGGGGGAAGGGGGAAAGGGGAAAGGGGTTAGGGTTCCAGGCGCCGGCGCTTTTTATATGCTGCGTCGTGGATCGATCGGGGCCTCCCAAAACTCAAAGGGCCCGGTCCAGGATCACTGGGACAGTCCGACCAACCAACCCATCGATTCACCATCATTCGGCGGCCCAGTCCTCCAATCGATCCAGACGGCCCGGTAAATGTAAGCTGGTGTTCGTCGGCAGCATTTTCGAAATTGTTCAAATAAAAAAAACAGTTCATAGAAATGCATGGTAGATCGTGAAGAAAAAAAATGCTCATCCCGTCTGAGAAAATGGGAAATATTTAGCCGTCAATAGAAAATTTTGGAAGGTAAAAGAAGACCATTTTTCTTTGAGAGAAAAAAAACCATATGGGTCTCCACTAAAAAAAAAGACCTCAATAAGTCTTGAACGTTCGTAATTTAAGCATGTCATCCGAACGTTTTTTGATGACAACTTTAGTTGCTGCGAAGTGGCAACTTTAGTTCGGATTATAGCATGCTTAAAAATCGAACGTTCGGGATTTATCTATTCCGAAAAGAAAAAACATATGGGCTATGGCAAAAATATAAACAAAAGAAAGGCTTGTACGAAGAATCGCCTCGCCTAGCCTCGGGTTAGAGTGCGGTTCGTGTCCAAGAAGAGATCCGTCCTTTAAGAGCAGCTCTTGCAAATACCATAAAAACCGTCGAACCTTCAAATTTATAATATAAATTAAAAAACGCACCAAATAAATCCCATAAAATAGCAGATCCAGTAAAAAAATTACAGGCCCAAAAAAGAAGCCGGAGTTGGAATTCGTCCATGCGTCCGTGCTGAGAAAAAATTAAGAGTGGGAAGAAAAAAAATTACGGTACAAGGTTTACGAGATCTGTTCCGCCTGATGCCGAGTGGTGTCGCAAATTCGTTTTAGAAGGACCTGCATACAGGATCTGTTAGAGTTTGCTCTTTAAAAGGGAACTAGCAAAAAATTGAGCGACTTATATAGATCTAAAAAAAATTTACCTGGGCATGGCCGTCAACGCAACATACATGAAGGATCCAGACTTCGGTGATTTAGATAGATACTAGATCTGATAGACAAATAAGACCATGAACACCATAGCCATGGGCGAGGCCTAAAAGGTCACGCGAACCTCAGAGGCCTTGGCCATGGCCGTGGGATACATGCCATGCCATGGGACACAAGCTCCTTCTCTTGTCGCCGTGAAGAGGACTCCAAGCCCGTGACGGAAGAAGCCTGGTGAGTTGAACTCCTCGGAGGAGGCATGGCGAATCATCCTGTTGAGTTTGCGCGAGGTGGAAGACCTAGATTCGTGCGATCTTGGTTTAGAGATATATACAGGATAATGGGGGAGGGGCAACAGAGGGGGGCGAGGCCTGAGGGTCCGGATACAAATAAGCCTCAACAACCGGGTTTATTACCGGGTCGCAGCTAAAACCGTTAGGCTAGGCGGCCAGTAGCCCTGTCAGTCCTACATGGCAGCGACCCACGCCCATCTAGAAGCTTGGCTAGCCGACACGCCCGCCCCGCGGACCCCACGCCGCAGAGGTGCAACTTATTGCCCGATTTACGTGGTCTGTATGGACGTCCGCGTTGTCCATATACGGCAAGGGGTGGGTCCACGCGGAAACTGCGCCCCAACCTGGACGTGTAAAGCTCTGACGTAGCGGATCTAGACGTCCACCGTTGGATGTTATGCTCCTTCATCCGACGGCCAGCAGGCCCATTGAAGAAGCACACGATCCGCGTACTCTCTCCCCATTGGTCATTACCTGCTTCATGGTTACAAAAATGTACGCGACACATTTTTTAACACAGTACAGCACAGACATTCATGTATTGGCACATACATTTATCCTATGAACGCATGCACGTCCTGCCCTGCCCTATGAGCATCACAAAGATGTGAGACAGTACATCATCTTGATGATTGACCAAGTTGTTGCGGACGATTTGATAGTCGATGAAAATGTCTTCTTTCATTAAACGCACTTCATCAGAAATCTAGAATAAATGCAGAGAAATACAAACATCGGTGTTATGATGAAATGAAGAGATAACTACTCCCTCCATCCCAAATAAGTGTCTTGAGCTTAGTACAAATTTGTACTAGAGCTAGTACAAAGTTGAGACACTTATTTTGAGACGGAAGAAGTATTATTTTAATCATCAAATCATAGGTTATTGCGCATCTACATGACACTTCATTGCATAGACTTCAACAACTGCCAACATTATCATAGGAAATTTTTGTTAACATAGTGCAGTTGCAAACACTCATGCAGGGATGGTTGGTGACGACGACGAGGGACGTAGGATTTTTCCTGAAACACAACATGTATACAGGCCATGACCGATTTTGACTGGATCGCATGTGATTCTTAAATGGGTCTGGCTAAGAAAAAACAGCACATAAACCACTATCTGCACATAGTTGGTGGCTCGTACATAGGTTAACTGCACGAGGGAATTAAATATGACTCGTTATTTGGTTGGCTGCATCGCATTAGGCGCACATATTACTTGTTGTTTAGTTGCAACCTTGCATAAGGTGCTATCACCACTTCTCAATGGTGGTGACCTTACCACACACGATCTGAACAGTTTCACTCCTAACTACGAAACAAATTACGGCTCATCCTAACTGCTATCAAATGGCAGTACAGATTATTAAGAGCCATATGGCTGAATAGGGGAAAGTTCATCATCGATACTAACTATATGCAAGTCCATCTTCCTCTTCTACTGCTGCCGCTGGTAGTTCTTTCTCTCCCTCCTCCTCTTTTATTGCTGCTGCTGCTTCTTTCTCTTCTTCTTATGCTACTCTTGCTTGTCTTCTTCAGATCCTTGTCTGACCTCTATTATCACACATGTGCGCACTTCATTCTTTTGTTCTTACAGGCTTAGTTGTCAAATGCCTCCACACCATGGCCGGAGCTGACAACATCATCCTCCGTCACATCTTCCTCCTCCTGCACCAGTTCATCAGCACCCTATTGCAAGATCCAGCTATGCAGAATGCAACGAGTAAGAACAAGCTTAACCTGAGTGGGGAAAGTGTGGAATGGCTTATGATCTAGGATCTTAAACCTGTTCTTCAGAGCTCCAAATGCCCTCTCAACGGTAACTCTAAAGCTGGGGTGTCTGAGATTGAACAGCTCTTGTGGAGTCCTAGGATAGTTCCTACCAGTGAACTCGTTCAGATGGTACCTGATTTTCCTGAAGGGTGGAAGAATACCTGGCCGACATGCATACCCAGCATCTCCTAGGTAGAACTTGCCATCGGGGATGTTGATGTCATCATGACAACTCATGATGTCACTGAGAATGTTAGCATCATGTGTCGGCCCTTCCCAGCCAGCCAACAACACATAGGTGAACTTCATATTGAAGTCAACAGTAGCAAGCACATTCTAGTTTGTGTAGTGCTTCCTCCCCCTGTATGCTGCAGATTGTGACTGAGGCACTCTGGCAGTGACATGAGTACTATCTACTGCCCCAATGCAATCCTGGAATGGCAAATGAAGATTGTGTTAGTGCTCACCTTGAACAATACAAGCATATCAAGCCATGAAGCACATACAATCGGTGCTCATCTTGAAGTATGGATACCATCTTGGGCTAGTGCGAATCTTGGTAGGAGTCTGGCCGGTTAGTGACTTGATCATCTCTCCTGTAAGCTCCCCAACAACATAGAGCACTTGAATGAAGTACCTTGAGATGATCTCCATTGATCTCCTGAACGTGTTGTGTATAACCCTGAACCTCTGGTTATGGCCAACAACATGGAGAAACATGGGCACTTGCTCTTCCGCACTGGTGTGGATGTTATCTTGTAGCAGAACCCTGCTCCTGAAGGTCTGGACAAGTCTGGCAAATTGACTTTGCAGTTGCAGATTGAGTTGAGATTGATGATCCTCTCTCGCTCCCGCATAAGCACTGTAGCATAATAGATGAAAGGTACCTCACCACGACGAACAACTCTCCTGTGCATGAGCATGACCCATGCCTGAATCATGGCAATCAGTGTTGCTGCCTGAACTACCAGCCTCATCCGTGCGTCCATAACCTAGTTGTGCTGATCATCAGTTTCTTTCTGCATCGACAGAATGGAATGATGCTTAGTTGCTTACCTCGCCGCGGTAGTTCAGTTCAGCGCGATCAGGTGAGGCGTGGATGATGGCGGCGGCGTCAGGTGATCGAGGCGTGGAGAGGTCCAGTGCACCGAAATCAACCTCGAGCGAGTTGCCGTTGCGTTGCGTGCCCTCAAGAAAACAAACAACAGGGAGTCTGGGCTCGTTTTGCGCTCATCCATTTGGCTATGGTGCTGCCAGGTACTCCCTCCGCCAAAAAATACTTGTCGCATAAATGAATGAAAATGGATGTATTTAGAATTAAAATACATCTAGATACATTCATTTCAATGGCAAGTATTTTCGGACGGAGGAAGTGCGTATAAATTAGTGACGCAGTACCATTTGTCATCGTAGACGGTCTCCTTGCGCTTGAGGTAGTCGGCGGGCTTCATCTCCTCCACGGAGAGGTCCCCTGATGAACTCCTAGACGCCGGGGTTCGTCCGGGCGGCGAAGGCGACGAGGGGAGGGAACACGACGAGGGGAGATCATCTAGATACAAGCATATCAAGCCATGAAGCACATACAATCGGTGCTCATCTTGAAGTATGGATACCATCTTGGGCTAGTGCGAATCTTGGTAGGAGTCTGGCTGGTTAGTGACTTGACCATCTCTCCTGTGAGCTCCCCAACAACATAGAGCACTTGAATGAAGTACCTTGAGATGATATCCATTGATCTCCTGAACGTGTTGTGTATAACCTTGAACCTCTGGTTATGGCCAACAACATGGAGGAACATGGGCACTTGCTCTTCCGCACTGGTGTGGATGTTATCTTGTAGCAGCACCCTACTCCTGAAGGTCTGGACAAGTCTGGCAAATTGACTTTGCAGTTGTAGATGTAGTTGAGATTGATGATCCTCTCTCGCTCCCGCATAAGCACCGTAGCATAATAGATGAAAGGTACCTCACCACGACGAACAACTCTCCTGTGCATGAGCATGACCCATGCCTGAATCATGGCAATCAGTGTTGCTGCCTGAACTACCAGCCTCATCCGTGCGTCCATAACCTAGTCGACAACAAGGGTCCATTGAGCGTGGGGAAATCGATCTTACCAACAGACCTAACATACGGGAGAGGGGGTGTTGCTTACCAGCATCGGACACGAGGACGACGAAAGGGGGGCCATGGCTGAGGCAAGGACGACCCGACGGTGGCCAACAGGAAGGGTAGCACCGACTCCTACTGCTGGATAGTGCTGCTACCACGTTTGTCGCCGTCGCCCGCGCAGATCTGAGTCGCCGCCACCGCCGGTGGTGATGCTAGAGGTAGTGATGACCGAGTAATTGGGGGAGGGGGTGAGGCTAGGTTTGGCGCCATTGCCGCCGCGCCCGATTTCCATCTCCCGCCATCCCCCTCGTTTCCGGGTTGCTCCCGCGGGTGCGAGCTTGCGCCCACTGAGTCGGGCTCGCTCGAAACTGCTGATTCGAGGGTCTCCAACGAGCCAGGCTCTGGGATGCTTTAAACTTCGTGCTCATGCGAGCCAGCCGACCCTTTATGCAACCAAACACACATTTTGTGGCCCAGCTCGACCTGATTGGCCCTAATGCGGTGCCCATGGAGGCTGCCCAACTATGTACTAGCCGATGGATTCGATACATGTTCCTGGATCATCACATAAGGTGTGTCAAGAATCTTGACAGAAGAATCCTGAAACCACCACGATAAAGGCTTGTTATCAGTGTCACATTCAGTTGATTCACAAGGTGTTGACAATACCTAGGAATATTCCTAGCTGAACATACTTGGGCATATCTCTCCAGGTAAGGATAAATGTCAAACCAGGACAAACGTTGCACTTGGTTCCCTTTGCGTCCGGTACGAGTCTTGTTAACTGCAAAACGAGCGAGGAGGTGTCACAAGTCCCCTCCCTGGATTGTTAGGCCTTGGTATTTTAATGGAGGCGATTAATCTTTGGGGTAACATTCAGGCCCTGCCGCTTGATTCTTTGCAGAAGTTCCTCTTCAAGAGCTCTGACTTGGTCCAGGATATATACTACTCCCTCCTTTCTACGTTTGTAGATGTCTGATTATAACAAAATATTCTGCCATTTACCTTTGTTCAAACTTGTGCTACGGTGTGCTCTTCTCAAGGCCGGCGACCAAGACTTGTGCGAGAAGCAATGCTGTCTAAAGCTTGCCTGCGGTATCGAGGGTGTCGCTGATCATCAGTTTCTTTCTGCATCGACAGAATGGAATGATGCTTAGTTGCTTACCTCGCCGCGGTAGTTCAGTTCAGCGCGATCAGGCGAGGCGTGGACGACGGCGGCGGCGTCAGGTGATCGAGGCGTGGAGAGGTCCAGTGCACCGAAATCAACCTCGACCGAGTTGTCGTTGCGTTGCGTGCCCTCAAGAAAACAAACAGCAGGGAGTCTGGGCTCGTTTTGCGCTCATCCATTTGGCTATGGTGCTGCCAGGTACTCCCTCCGTCCAAAAATACTTGTCGCATAAATGAATGAAAATGGATGTATCTAGAATTAAAATACATCTAGATACATTCATTTCAATGACAAGTATTTTTGAACGGAGGAAGTGCGTATAAATTAGTGACGCAGTACCATTTGTCATCGTAGACGGTCTCCTTGCGCTTGAGGTAGTCGGCGGGCTTCATCTCCTCCACGGAGAGGTCCCCTGATGAACTCCTAGACGCCGGGGTTCGTCCGGGCGGCGAAGGCGACGAGGGGAGGGAACACGACGGCCTCCTGCGTGGAGCAGATGACGTAGCCGAGGAAGCCCTCGGCCAGCGCCGGTTGGCTGCCGGCGAGCCGAACGGCGTCCGGTGCGCCATGTTCGACCGCGGCACAGGGCTCGGGCGGCGGGCGGACAAGTGCATGCGTGCGATGGTAACGCGTTGGAGGGGCCGGTGGCGCGGCGAGGAGCGCTGCCGTGTGCAAGTCAAAGCCCCTATCCACATTTTTTTCTGTTCTTTTTTTTTTGGAGAAAAGCCCCTATTCACTTAACAATATAGTCAAACGGTGTGATATTCTCCGATCGAAAGCTATTAGTGTTTGTGGAAATGTAGTGGTCTTATCTAAGAGCATCTCCAGCCGTTGGCCCCTTCCCGGGGGCTTGAAAAATCGCCGCCTGAAGGCGAACCGGCGCTAAAATCGGCTCGGGGGCGATTGGGTTCCCAGCCGCCGATATCGGTCCAATTTTGACGCAAATTTGCCCGCTTTTCAACCCGCTAACGGCGCAAATCGTCCCATATTCGCCGTGCTTCGGCGCAAATTCAACATAAACTATCTTTTATCACATAGTTCATAAAAAAATCAGTAGAAATCAAATAATAGTTCAACAAATAGAAACCATGCGTTGTTCTTCGTCCTGGACGTCGGCATCGGCTTCCTCCTCCAGCAGCGCCGCGAGCGCCTCCTCGTTGTCCGTGTCCATCGTCGAGCAGGCAAATCGTCGAACATCTGGCGGACGTGGTGGACGCACAGCCGCCGGTATCCCGCCCTGCGCGGCCGGAAACTCGCCCAGGAAGGTGGTAGAGAGGTTGCCGCGGCGGAACCCTCTGTTTTTTCCGGCGGGGAATGGCCTATCTAGCGGTGGGTGGCGTCGGGATCGGCAAGGTGGCGGGAGGGCGCGGGGGAGGGGGGGTCTGGACGTTTATCTTGACTTTTCGCCTGACAGTGTGGCTCAGACGTGGTTTTCCCTTCCGCCGGAGCCTCTAAGCGCCCCCCAGTACGCTGGGTTCGGCCTGGGATCGCCGGGCAAAAACGGGCCGAGCCGGCGGATTTCGACTTTTGAGGGCGCGACTGGGTTTTTTTCTCGGCGCCGGTGCAAAAAAAGTCGCCTTGGGAGGCTTGTTGGGTGCGCAGCTGAAGATGATCTAAGGTTTATGTGATGGTTACTCTGGTATGATATCCCTTAACACGACTGAACGACCGTCGTTGACCCTGAGAAAGCACACAATTCCTCTTCATCCTATTCGTACGAAACATAGCGGGATTGAATTGTTTTAGTGTGTGGATATTTCTCAGTCAACTGAGTCATATAGTAAGAAGAAGAAAATAACTGAAAAGAAATATTCTACATGAATCTTGATACAAAATTAAAGAAATATAGCATTGACCGAGACATAACAAAGGCAAAATTGTTGTTTTATCAAAGTTAGTATAAAGTTGAGTCATTTATTTTGGAACGAAGGGAGTACCATTCAACCCTTGTAGCCCACACACCATTTCAGTACGTTTGTAGTGGCCGCCCATCTAGCGCGCCACGTTCGTGGTTTGACATAACTTTAAGCTTTCGTGATTTGCCATAACTCTGTCTCAGTTTACAAGTCCTACGCGTATATCTAGGTTGTCAATTTTATCATCCTAATATAAACTATATAACACAAAAATTATACCTTTTGAAAATAGAACATCTAAAATTTATATTGGTATATTTTTTGCAATATATGACTTGTATTAGGTTGGTCAAATTGACGACCTAGGAATGCGCGCACGCCCTGTAAACAGAGCGAGAGTGAGTAAAATCTTTTGATCGGTTTTTTTCTTGGTGTTTTCAGCTTTTTTTTTTGTTTCTTTTCATTTAAATTTTATGAAAATTTCAAATTCATGAGCTTTTTAAAAACCACAATTAATTCAAATTCATGAAATATCCAAATTCATGAACAAATTTGAATTCCGTGATCGTTTATCATGATCATGATTTTTTTTCAAATTCGTGAACAATTTTCAAATCTTTGATTTTTTAGAACTCGGACCATTTTTCAAATCCATGAATATTTTTCAAATCCAGAAACTTTTTCAAAAATTTCAAATTCATCAACTTTTGTCAAAATAATATATTTTAAGCGGTCTTTGATCTGGGCGCATTGTGTCGCCCCGGGCAACACTATTTTTTGTTTCTTTTTTCTGTCAACACATATTTTTCGTTGAGCATAAGAAGACAAACGCTTTGCATGGTATACAAATGGACATCATGCGCAGGCCCACCTCAGCCCACTTCCTACCCTTCTCTTTCTCTTGCTTTCTGCCCTCTCATTAAAAATTGGGTTGCACTCAAACAGAAAATTGGTTCCAATTCCACGCGAGTGAAACTTACAAAGTTCAGTATCTAGACAAATCTAAGGCAAGAGTTTTGAGACGGAGGGAGTATTTAGCTAAAAAAAAACTTTTACAAAGCTAGTTCTTTTTAGGAAAACCATGACACTACCAAATAGTCTGGAGACAACCGCCCCTACAGATGAAGCGCATGCAATTGAAGGCGGTAAAGTAAAACAGGAAGTGGAAACCTCGGATGGCCTATCCGAGTCAAAGAAGCGGCAACACGAGGAGGACTTGTGTGTGCTAACCTTCCCATCAATCAAACATCATGGAGGTTAAGTTCCGAGCAAAGCCTCTCGGCTTCTTATTATCACTCATATCATCATCGAACATAACACACCGGGAAGGAATCGTCGAGTTCACTGGGAAGAAGGGTGTTTGATCAGTTGTCATCGAATAATCCCATAGAGCTTCAAGAAGGCAATCTGACGAGTCTTGTTATGTCAGTTTAAGGGCCCTGTGAACGGATTTTCTTTCATGTTTAATCTTTAGTTTTCAGATATTAGTTATTAATCTTAGCTATTAACTAGTTCTAAATTTGAAGTTCTACTTATAACAAAAATACTAAAACATCTTGAAGATAAAGTTAGCTTGATATGCCTAACTATAGGATATTTTAAAACAAATTTTCTCCGCATTGTTTATTTTTGAAAGATACAGACTACCACACTTTTGCCAGGACCATGATGCTAGGTTTGTCGAGATGAACACTGAAAGAAGTCTACATAACCCCTTGAATTTTCGCAAATCAGTTACATGATCCCCTGAGTTTTAATACCGACAATTTACCCCCTTCAAGTTTAGAAAATTGGACAAATCACCCTTCAGGAGCTTGTGGTTTTGTCAACAAGCTGTTGACCTAACAGATGGTGAACCAAAGACAAATACAGTATGAAATGGCCCACCTGTCAACGGGTAGTATCCCTCTCTCATGTTTTACTCTTTCCTCCGTCACGTTTTCCCCTTTCTCCACAGCTCAACTCCACCAGAGCCGGAAAAGAACGAGTACACGTCGTTGGATTGCATCGCCAGGGCATCTGCGTTACAGCACACGTCGTTGGAGTAATTCTTTGGCGGATTTATTCTGTTTGCTGCCCAATAAGCTGAACTGGCAAAGTATTAAATTAAATTTTTTTTTCGAGAATACGCAAAGCTTGCGTATCATTCATTGATAGGGAGAAAAGTTTTTGTACATCATGGGAAAAGACGGGGTGCTAGGCAGAAGCGTGCTCAACGATCGGCGCCAAGCCTAGCACGAGCATGATGGAGATTGGGTGTGCTCAACCCCAACGAGAACTAGCCCCGCCTACGGCAAGATGGTGGCTAAGCCCGTGGCTCCGGCCTTGGCCCATAAGTGAGCCTCCTCCTGGATGTCATGGAAAAGCTTTGGTGGGGAGGGTGCGGTGCCGTCGAAAACGCAGGAGTTGCGATGCTTCCATATGGACCAGCTGATCAGGAGGATGAGCGAGGAGATGCCTTTCCTATGAGCCGCTGGCGTGGCCTGAGTGGTAGCATGCACCAGTTCAGGAATGAGTCGGAGGGCGCAGGCGCGTTGGCTCGGGGGTAGCACCAGCTGAAGCAATCTTGCCAAACCTGCCGCGAGAAAGGGCATCCCACAAGCAAGTGCTCCATGGACTCGCCGGCCTGGTCGCAGAGAAGGCACAAGGCGTGGTGAGGCAGGCCATGTCGTGCCAGGCGAGCGGCGGTCCAACACCTGTCTTGAAGTGCCAGCCAGGTGAAGAACTTGATCCGAAGGGGTGCCCAGCTATGCCAAGTAAGCTCCCAGTGCGGCGCACGGATGGACCCAGCGAATAGAGCGGAGTAGCACGAAGCCGCAGAGTATGCACCATTCTCAGTCCAACGCCAATGAAGGCGGTATGGCTGGTCAGTGAAGTTGACGACGGAGGTCGACGTACTCAACCATGGCAAGAGGAGTCAAGGCCCCCTGGATGTCTCTTATCCAGGCGCGCTGATGAAGTCCCTCGGCAAAGTATTAAATTAACAGTAGTCTTTGGTGGATTTGTGTGCTAGTACATGAGAAGCAAGATGAATCTGACCACTTTGAAGTACTTATTGAACTGTTAAATTTCTTCAGACACGGCCCACATATACCATATATACACATGTTTTGTTGCAGTTGACGATCTATTTGTGGATTTGGAGGGCGTGATCTGGTTCGTGCCGACGTACAAGTACACACACAACTCCGACGCATACGTACGCCGACCGCCGGCGACGCATTAAGTCGAAGATGCCGGGTTGTTTGGTTCTAGGCTTAGCATTGTCACACTTTGCCACACATTCTTGCCAAGGTTGCCTAAGGTTAGGTCTTCAAAATGAGAGCCACAAGTTGGCAAGCCTAAGGGAATCTTACTACATTTTTTATGTATATGCCATGTGGGGCACAAGTGTGGCTTACCTAAGGTGTGGATTGAACCAAACACTCACCTAAATTGATCAAACATACCTAACCTTAAGTGTGGCAATCTTTGACAAAGTTAGTCACAAATCAAACAACCCCACCGTACACCACTGCATGTTACAGTTGGAGCAGCGGAACGTTTGGTCGGAGGCTCGGAGCCGTACGTTGGGTCAAGCCGTACATCACAACCGACGACACTGCGTACACGATTTTTGGACGACGATCCATTCAGGCTGTCCATGTATGGCAGTAGCTGGCAACACACCACTGGATGACCATTGCACGATGGCTCATCGGGTCTTTCGAAAACATTTTTTGTCAGTTCCTTTAATCTTCTTCCCCTAAATGTATTTCTATTTTATTTTTAATTAAATAAAAAAGTAGATGATCTCTAGGACCCGCCAACCAATGACACCGGCGGGCCGTGCGGTGGCCGTCGACGGGCGACGTCGGGCTGCACGGGCGTGGCGGCGGCGAAGGGCGCAGGCGGCAATGGATGGCTTGGTGGCGATGGTGGGCACAGGCGGCGGCAGCGGAGGGCATGGTGGCGGCGGCGGGCATGGCAGAAGCGGGTCGTGTCAGCGAGGGTGTCGGGTGGCGACGGAGGGCATGGCGGCAGAGGCGGGCGGCGGCGTTATGGCTTTTCGGCGAAGTTCCGACGGGGCGCTGGTGTTCCAACGAGCGGCGCGCGGAAGTTTCAGACAGTTGCAATCCCGCCAAAAATATACTGGAAGGCCATCTTCCCGTAAATCAGGGGGAAGAAATGACCTCTTCTACGGGATCCTTTAAAAATAAAGCCAGTTTACATGAACTGTTGGAGAGATTTTTTTGCCCCAACTTTTCGTAAACATTGGTTATTTTAGAGACAGAGGAACTGTTGATCTCTCTCGTATTTGCCTTGCTCGTTTCATTGGTGAGTAGGCATGTTCGATTATTGCCTTCTTATGCTAATTTTTCATTTTCCGTGACTTATGTACCGTTGCAAAAAATCCAATCGTTGAATTAAGGGCATTTCTAACCGATTCCTTAAAAGGCTATAAGGGAGTAAAAATTCAGTTGTACTCCCTTACGATGCACCTAACTGATCCTAAAAGGCTTAGTGGAGTAATTTTTTTTACTTCAATTCCCAATATCCCCCCAAATCTCCCTAAATATACTTACTCCCGCCGCGCCGAGTAAAAGTGGCGCATCTCTTTCTCCCATCCCCTGCGCCGCCCTATCTCCCGCAGTCGCGGCGCCACACCCCGTCACCGTCAGCGATGACAGTCCCTCCGGCCGGAATGGGTAGGTCGGACCCTTCCCTCACCCGGCCAGCCACAGACACTGGCTTTTTGCCGCAGAAATCACCCACGCACCACCGCCCGCGCCAAAGGAGAGTTTGGGGATGGAAAAAACCCGCTGGGTCGAAGCCCCTCCTCAGAACGCTCCAATGGCCTCCGGGCTGGCCATCGCTTCTCCGGCAACGGCGCGCCGCCCACCTGTCGGAGCCAAACGAGCTCGAATACCGACGATGGAGGTGGCGGCGCTCGCCGAGGTGGCCGCGAAGAAGAGATGAAGAAGGCCACAGCAGCGCCTCGTGTAGCTACTCCAACGACCCCTATAGCTACTGCTCCAGCGTGGGCGGCAGCCATAGCCGGCAACAAGCATCGTGGCCGCCAAGTGCTCGATGAAATGCCAACAAGGTAAAAAAAATCTCGTGTCTTGTTGGTAGCCGATGGTGATGTTGTTTCCATTGTTGTCATAGTGCGGAGATGAGCACGGCCTAATTCCTCGCATCTTTGGAGTCCTCGACCGCCGTTGGATTTGATGAGCTCAACAACAACTCGTTTTGGGATCATTCCGAGGCGGCCCAAGACATGGAGTAAGAGGTGACCGGGGAAGAGGAGGTTGTGGAGGTGACAGAATTAAGCACGAAGGTGCATGGTGTCGCACCCGAAACAACAACCAAAAGGAGGATATTGCTCTTTGTGATGCTTGTTGCGTGATCTCCATGGATGCAACGATTGGAATGGATCCGGCCAAGATTATGTTTTCGGAGAGAATTACCGACCATTGCAACAACTCTATGGACGTGCGATCAAGCCATACACAAGGTTCTCTTGGACATCGTTGGAGCACCATTCATGAACAATGCAACCGATGATCCGGTTGTATCAACCAAGTGAATCATGCACCACTGAGCGGTGTGCAAGTGGCAGAGTATGGCCCCTACATCCAAGTGGCAGAGCATGTCAACCAAGTGAATAGGAAATGATGGATCGCTTCTGTGACCAGGACTACAGCGCATCAATTAAAAACTGAATCCTAGTGAAACGACGGATTGGTTTAGTGAACAGGATGGCTGTGTACTAAGAAAAACTGAATCCTATGGAAACGACGGGTCGCATTCGGTGTGAGCAGGATCGTTGTGTACTAATGTCCCATGATTTGCTGATGGAATTGTGTGCGCGGCAGCTGTAGGGGCACTGATGACGTGGCTGCAAAGTGAATCAGTTTTTGCTTAGATAGCATGGTTGCTGACGTGGACAGCTTGCATGTTATGATAAATATGATCATGGGGATGAACTTCTTAAGTATATAGGATAAGGCAGATCAACCTTAAGGACCTTTGGATGGTGGTTCAACATGATAATGCACTTGAAATGGCCCACCTGTCAACGGGTAGTACCCCTCCCTCATGTTCTACTCTTTCATGCGTCACTCCAACAGAGCCGGAAAAGAACGGGTACACATTGTTGGATTGGGTCACCCATTTTCGAGCGAATTCTTGAGCATTATCTCATAAGTATGCACGCTAACTTATTCTATTTGCTGCCCATGCGCTGAACAGACAAAGTACTAAATTAATAGTCTTGGGTGGATTTGTGTGGTAGTACATGAGAAGCAAGGTGAATATGTCCACTTTGAAATACTTACTGAACTGCCACGTTTCTTCGTCAGACACTGCTTACATTTATACTTCCTCCGTAAAGAAATATAAAAGCATTTAGATCGCTGACATGGCTTGTTGCAGCTGACGATCTATTTGTGGACTCAAAGGGCATGGTCTGCTTTTGCCGGCGTACAAGTACACACACAAACGTCAGCCTCACGGTGCTCAGCTGCTCGGCGACATGAGTTGCCTGCGGAAAGAGCATTTGTTTTTAATTCAATTTCGCGAGCCATCTTCCATGAAATTGCCACGACACATGATACTATGCAAAAAGAAAGAAAGGAAAAAAAGCAGCAAAGCCATCCTCAAAACCACTATATGTAAGGCTTTAGAGGATGATTTATCTAGCTTCCTAAACTCCAGGGGTTTAAATACATTGTATTAAACCTCATGGGGCCATGTAATCAATTCATGAAGTTTTAGGGCCCAAGCCTCCCTTGGGAGGTAGAAGCCCTGCTCC
>NC_057796.1:493783094-494034882 GCF_018294505.1 Triticum aestivum
AAATGTCCCTTGCTAGCAAGATTGAGTCGGGATTGAAGGGGCGACTCCTTCAGTGCACGGGGCGATATCCGTAATTGCGAAGGAGAGTAGAACCTGGAGTGTGGCAGGATTACTGTAGGGCGATTTTTCTCCCTTCTTTGCGGCACTTGACACGTGGCACTCGAGCGAGTAGTTGTGTATGTTGTTAGGGCGATCGGTGGTTCAGGCATGCGCACAATTGTAGCCCTCATGTGATGTAACACCACGATCGTGGGCTTTTCACCCCTCCCTTCCTTCAATATCTGATACATACACTCGTGTGTATTATAGAGAGAAAAAAAGAATGAGTCGGGATTCCATAGAGCCGAGAATAAATGTTGTCCCTTGCGAGCAAGAATGAGTCAGGATTTCTCTTACATTTCTTAGATTGCTTGGCATCCAAATTTTATGGATCGACGTTGGAAAGGCTTTCAAAAACATCTGCTACCCACTCTGGCGGAACGAGCTCCTCTAACATTGGCGAGCCTACTCAGGCGACGCGATGTCAGAGGTGCATGTTCGTCCACCAGTCATCCGACGGCAGCCTCGACTCCCCTATCCCGTTCGGGGTTTTAGGGCATCTCCAAGGCGACCCGCAAATATCCTACCATATCCGTCCACTTAAAGGGGGACCAGTCCGCGAACACAGATGCGGGAGGCCGCCATCCAATGCTATCATGTATATTTCCGCCAGTAAAATGCGCTTTCAAATTCAAATAAATTCAAATAAAGTGGATATTTTTTGGAAAAGACAAACAAATTTTGAATTTCCAAACTTATTTCAAAAAATCAAACAAATTTTGAATAAATAAACAAACTTTTGGGAATCACTTTTTGAAATTTCTTAATAATTTTTTGAATTATCAACAAATTTCGTATATTTATGATTTTTTGTCAAATTTGAATAAATTTGGTTTTTTTAAACATGAACATATTTTGAGAAATTTTGAAAAATAATATTTCAATTTATATTTAGAAAACAGAAAAAAGTAGGCAAAAAGAAAAAATAAAATAAAAGTAAATAAACAAAACAAAAACGAGAAAATAAACAGGCAAAAATAGTTCAGAGAACCTTTTAAAGGTTCCCAAATCCGCAAAAACCAGAAGGGGACCTGCTAGAAGGTTGCCAAAATAGTACTCCCTCCGTCGGTAAATACTTCCTCCGTTCCTAAATGTAAGTCTTTGTAGGGATTCCACTATGAATCACATACGGATGTATATATGCATTTTAGTGTGTAGATTCACTCATTTTGCTCCGTATCTAGTTCATAGTGAAATCTCTATAAAGACTTATATTTAAGAACGGAGGGAGTACTTGTCATCAAAATGAATAAAAGAAGATATATCTAAAACTATCCATTTTGACGACAAGTATTTCCGGACGAGGAAGTAGCGAACAACAACCACTAAATGGGCCGGGCAGTACACTTACCATGTGCTTTTGGTCGACAGTACGACGCACGAGCGTCGAATAGGGTTTTCTGCAACCAAGCTGGCATAATCACCGGAGGAGTACATTATTGATGACTGGGTGAAGCTCCAGGTAAAAATGTTAACTGTTTAAACGGGCGTTGGAGTTTTCTTGGGCTCTGGTGCCGGAAAAGTTTATGTGGAGTTTGTCGATAGTAGATTTGATCGCGTCGAACTTTTTTTCCTCGTATGCGCATAGTTTTGTATTGGTTTTATATGACTCTGATAGTTGTCGGCTAGATTTTATGTGTGAGTTGGTGTTGGTTTGTGTGCATCTCACTATACAGAGACCAAGTGCGTGCTCATTTTTTTTATCTATCTTCTTAATGCTACATTATTTGCCAACAAAAGCCCCCTTTATCGGAAAATACCTAACATATTAATTGACTAAACCTGCAAGAAAGTTTCAAGAAAAAACGGGTGTGGAACATAGAGACTAAGAGCATCTCCACTCGCCCCCCAACAGGCCCCTCAAGTCCATTTTTTATCGCCGGCGCTAAAAAAAGGTCCAGTCGCTTTCCCAAAAACCCAATTTTCGCCGGTTAGGCCCGAAATTGCCGTCGGCGGACCCAGGCCGAACCCGGCGCGTCGGGAAAACGTTTTTGGCGCGAAAGCACGGTGGATCCGCCGAGTCAGCGACCAGCCGCGTCTCGTCTTCCTCATCGCCTCATTTCCCCGCCGGAAATCAATGCCAAGGCTGCCGCCGGTCAGCCTTCCATTGATTCCTCACGGGCGGCGCAGTGATGGCATGGCGACACGCCCCTTCCCTCCCGCCACACTTACACACGTCTACCCCCCAGGCCGCTATAAACGCCTCCCCCTCCCTCGCCGGTGGACGCACTCTCCTTCGCCCGCAGTCCCTCTCTCGCCGCCTACGCCCCATCTCGTCTCTCTCTCTCTTCTCTCCCCCGCCTCCAGCGTCTACAACCGCCGATGGGGGAGCGATTCCCCAGCGATGGAGCGGCGGCCAACGGCTTCGGCCGCCGCCACCTGCACGAGTGGGAGGCCTACCTCCTCCACGAGGCCGACTGCCCGACGCCACTTGTTATGTGCGTGCTGGGGCGGTGGAGACTCAGCGCCGGAGGTGTCCCCGTTCCCCCGCAGCCCGACGACGACCGCTCCCATGGCGAGATCGCGTGCGTTGGGGCCTCCCTGCGGGAGGAGGTGCGGGGCCTCCTGGAGTACGCCGCCAACAACGCAGCGGGCGGCGTACTTCCAACGCCGCCAACAACGCAGTGGGCGGCGTACTTCCAACGCCGCCAACAACGCAGTGGGCGGCGTACTTCCAACGCCGCCACGAGGAACAGCTGGCCTCCACCAACAACGCGTCGTTGAGGGGGCACCACAACACCGACGACCGCTGCCTGTGGTGGGGCATCCCCGGGCGCACGCTCCACTTCGTCCTCGAGCACCTCGAGGGCGGCAACGAGCCGCCACTCGAGTACCCGGCGGCCCCGGTCCCCCGCCGGAGCGACGACCCTTGGCTGCAGAAGCGCATGGCGGGCGGGTCCTCTTCCTCCTCCTCCTCCCGCTCCTCTGGTTCACCAGCGCTCGCCAACGTCAAGTCCGAGCCTGTGGAGACTCCGCTCAGGCGGCGCACCGCAGCGGCGCCCTCGTCATCAACGAGGGCGGTGGTGGCTCCCCTGCTCCCTCATCCCGCCTCGTCAAGCCGAAGACGGAGCCGGGGCTCGTCGCTATCCAGAGCGAGCACGAGACATGGCCGTCGCCGACGAGGCCGCCATCAAGTGGTCGCGCGAGGACTACTACCGGCTGGAGATGGAGCGCCAACGCTGCGCCCTGGAGAAGATCGCCGCTCGGCGCCGCGGCCGCGACGAGGGCGGCGTCCTCCTCCTCGAAGACAGCGATGACGAGACACCGCCGCCAGCCAAACCCGTCCGCCGAGGCGACCCAGGGCAGGGGTGCAGCAGGGACGGTGACGGCGTGAAGAAGAAGGAGGAGGACGACGATGGCGACAACTACATCGCCTTCGGCAAGCTCTTCGACCTGTAGGCAGCGCGGCGGCCGGCGGCGCTGCAGCAGTAGTAGTAGTCTTTTTGTTTTAGATTATGTTTTCACTATGCAAAAAAACGATGGAACGCCTAAATTTCGTCGAATTCTATGTTGTGTTTGGCCGAACTTTGGCCGAGTATGTTTTAAAAAAACGGCGCCTGGGGGCGGCGGCTGGGAAACCAATCGCCTTTACGCCGATTTTTCAACCGGCGCGCCCCTAGGCGACGCTATTTCAAGCCCCTGAGGGTCGAACCGCTGGAGATGCTCTAAATATTAGAAGTTGTCCAGATCGAGGAGAAACAATGTGTGCTAGTACCACTAGGGGCGTGTTTGGTTGCCCGCATCGAGCCCAACTCTGCCCGTGCGGGAAGGAAGAGGCCTATTTGGTTGCCTGGTTTCACTGTTGGGCCTGTATTGCACGCTTCTTAAAGCAGACCAGAGTCTGGATCGCTGGAAACGCTCGAATCGGCAGTTTCTCGTGAGCCAAGCTGAGGCGAACGCAAGCGAGTGGGCCCTTGCACGAGTGGAGACGGGAGGGATGCGAGGTAATTACGTGAGGTCTTCTTCAACCTCCAGTAAGCTTCTCTCTAATCTCCACTCTTCCTTCTCCCTCTGATCTACACAACGATGCTTCGATTCGAGGTAAGCTCTACACGAAAAAGATGCACCTCGATGCTATGGTTTCATTCAGGCGATCGGTTCGTAGTTTTGTCGGCTGGAAGTTCTTTTTTTCGTGTTCCCGTTTGGAGCTATTCTGGACGCGCACGATCAATCGTTTGAAAGTTCCTTTGACCAGCAGCCTAATCTCGCAGTTCCGCACAACATTCGTGTCGTAAGTTTTTGGTTTCGACGATCGTAGCTTCATCTCTCCTTCAACAGCAGTCTAGTGCACTCACGCCGACATGTCGAGCTTCTCTGTCCTCTGCTTAGAGCCCTCCTATTCGTCCTTCTTGACGCCGACGCCCTTCCCCTTGATCTCCTTGTCCGCGTCCTACTACACTAGAGTCATTTTCGACGTCGCTCATCTCGGCCTGCTCTCAGTCGTCCTCCTACTGCAATGACGCTGCAATGACGCGCACACTGTTTTCTCGTGTCCTCTGCCTCCGTGTACACTGTAGTTCGCCGCGCCGCCGACGGGGTCGATCATCTTGGCCTCCTCTCTCTCGCCCTACTACACTGGAGTCGTTTCCGGCGTCAATCATCTCGGCCTCCTCTCTTGTCCACTGCACTGACGATACCATGGCGCGAGCACTGCATTCTTCTCCTCTGTCGACTGGCTTTGCGCGAGCACCGCAACTAGTTCGCCGATGGTGTCGCTCGCTGTGCCGCCGATGGGGTCACTCGTCCACGACTCCATGCTCGTCATGTCAGACACGGCGCCACGACCACTATCCACCGCAGTCGCCATTGTCCGGCGCACACTGCATTTCTTCTCCCCCTCCCTCTGCTAGCTCTTAACCTTGTGTGCTAAGTGCAAGAGCTAGCTCTTAATCATACCTCATGCGTGCAACCAAACACCGTGTTCATGTGCCGCTTGGGCCAATGCAGACAACCAAACAAAGTGCACTTGCGTATTACCTAATGCAGGGACCCTAGATGCAGGCAACCAAACAACATCGAGATTCGCATATGAGGCTGTTTTCTCAAAGCCAGGTTGGGTTGAAATGTGTATGCAACGCAGCTACTGTTCACTACTGTAACCAAACACACCCCGTAACCAAACACACCCTAGTTTGTCTTGTTGGCTCTGAATTCGAAATTCGATCGCTTGGCTTCGATCACACGTGCGTGCATGGAGAATCACGCCGCCGGCCGCGGAGAAACGAGAGCGACGTGGCTAGCTCGAGGGAGAAAGATCGGCGCCGATCAGAACAAGGCCGATGATGTGGGCCACACGGTATGCATGTGCACCGGCGACTTTTTACGCGGCACACGATCGAGCAGACGAGGTTCATCGTGGCTGCCACCGTGCCACGCTGGGGGAGACGCATCCGGCCGACTCCATGTTCATCCTCCACGTGGGCACGGCATGTGCTTGTACCACTCCATGTTCATCGATCACCATCCCGGTCCATGGACCGCAGGAAGGACGCACGTGCACGCGTATCACGTGCATCCAAGTCAATGCTAGGTATCTAGGTGGAGACCATTTTTTGATCTAAAACACGAGATTTGTGCTAGTAGAAAAGGGATGATCAACAAAATTGAATCTTATTTTTTAGGAGAACTGGATCTTATTTTCTTTTGAGGGGAACTGAATCTTAATTACTCCGTTGGGTATCTCTAACCAAACCTCTAAATTTTAGTCCCTCAAATCCTCACTCCTCAACTTTCATGAGTATTGATTCATAACCAATGTTTTAAAACATAACTTCCAAACAAAAAAAACACACATCCAAGTTCATTTATTGGGGCCATTGAACTAAAAGCTTCACTACACCAATCCACGAGACTACATTTAGGACACATAGTTCACCGGTTTTTCTTAAAAACTTATCCAAACAAGACGGCAAGGACAATTCTACGCTTCAACGGAAACACAACTTCCTTGGCATCTATTACAAGTGCAATCGATACACTAGTAGAAAACAGGGCTTTCGTTCGGGCCTAGCCAGCCCATTAGTTTCGGTTCAGTCACGAACCGGGACCCATGGGGGAATTCGTCCCGGTTCGTGAGCCCAGTGGGCCGGCCGGGGCCTCGTAGGGATTGGTCCCGGTTCGTATGGACCCATTTGTCCCGGTTTCAGGCACGAACCGGAACCAATGGTCCTCGCTCCTGGCCCACAATAATTGGTCCCGGTTCGTGGCTTGAACCGGGACAAATGAGTTGCCTATATATACCTCATCGCCACAGCAGAACACTCCACAGTGCTCTATTTTTTCTGGCCTGCGAGGGGAGGGCATTTGGGTGCTCTAGCTCACCTCTATGCATATGAGGTGTTCGATGAAATGTCCGAGCCACACTAGTTAATCTTTCTCCTCTCAAAACTCGACCTCCGAGCTCCATTTCCCCCGAGATTTGTCTAGGTTTAGCGGCCCGTCACGTCCCGTCCCCGTATTCACCGCCGTAGATCGCCCGCGCCGATCTCGTCGCCGGCACCACCGTGGTGAGCCTCTTGTTCTTATCTTCTTTCCGAAAGAAAAAAATTCTTACTTCAGATAGATACTTGTCTAATTTTCTTACTTTTATTATTCCTTGTTATTATATAGTGCGATGGTTTTGGTATCCGCCCCCGTCGGCCCTCGTCCTGTCTATGATTCGGATGTGGTATATATTATCTTTTGATAACTATTTGGTTCATTTATTGTTTATGACAATTATGCCGACCAACGTGATATAGATTTTATTTATCTAGGAGGTGGTTGACCCAGAAATTCCAACCGACCCTATTGTCGAGAGGTTAAATTTAGTTGAAGAAGAAAACAATTACTTGAAGGAAAAAATAAAAAAATTGAGGAGGAGAAGATGATATTGGAGTTGCATGTTGCGGATGTCGTCGATGATCACAAGATCAAGATGGATGCAATGAGGTTGAAGATTAGAAAGATTAGAAAATATGCCATTCATACCGAGGCTTGGTATCATTATGCAGTTGGATCAGTTGTTATCTTGGTTGCGATTATGATCGCATTTGTTGTTGCATTGAAATGTTTTACATAATTTCAATGTATGGTTTAATTAGATGCTCTGGAGAGCTATATGTTGTTTAATGAGAACTATGTATGTACTTTGGTTTTAATGTGATGATGAACTTCTATTAATTTGTTCACTTATCTATTCATGAGAGGGTTGAAAATTGATGATGTGGCTTTGAATTGAGCATTTTGAACACAAAAAAACTATGGAGTTCAAATAAGTTCAAAAAAATGAAATCCCTTTATAACAGACGAGTTTCCGTATGAAACCCTGATACTTTGAAAGATATTGTCCGTTTTGTACACGAAGTGCATCCAGTTTTTGCCATAACCCTCTCTACTTTCTTGCACATGCTATGTGGGTGAAATGATGATACCATGCCAACTTTCAACCTTTTCAGAGTTCATTTCAAATGCTTTTCAATTTCATGGTCTTATGGCTCAAAATAATCAGTAAATGCATGAAAAATAACAAATGAAGTCAGAAAGGGTTAAAAATTGATGATGTGGTTTTGAATGGTGCATTTTGAACACAGAAAAACTATGGAGTTCAAATAAGTTCAAAAAAATGAAATCCCTTTGTAACAGACGAGTTTCCGTATGAAACCCTGATACTTCAAAAGAGATTGTCCGTTTTGTACACGAAGTGCATCCAGTTTTTGCCGTAACCCTCTCTACTTTATTGCACATGCTATGTGGGTGAAATGATGATACCATGCGAACTTTCAACCTTTTCAGAGTTCATTTCAAATGCTTTTCAATTTCATGGTCTTATAGCTCAAAATAATCAGTAAATGCATAAAAATAACAAATGAAGTCAGAAAGGGTTGAAAATTGATGATGTGGCTTTGAATGGTGCATTTTGAACACAAAAAAACTATGGAGTTCAAATAAGTTCGAAAAAAAATGAAATTCCTTTGTAACAGACGAGTTTCCGTATGAAACCCTGATAACAAAAATGAAATCCCTTTGTAACAGACGAGTTTCCGTATGAAATCCCTTTGTTTCAGAGTTCATAAATAACTTTTTGTTACAAACTTTAATAGCAAAAAGAATATTCATAAAATAAAATAAATAAGTAATTTGAAACAAAATAATATAAACTTTTTAAAAAATATAAGTAGAAACAAAATAAAATAAAATAAAATAAACTTTAATAACATAAATAAAATAAACTTTAATAAACTTTAAAAAAATAAGAAAAGGAAGAAGAAGAAAAAAAAAGAAGAAAAAAAAGAGGAGAAAAAAAAGAGGAGAAGAAGATTTTTTCTTCTTCTCCTCTTTTTTTTCTTCTTTTTTTCTTCTTCTTCCTTTTCTTATTTTTTATCGCGTATGTCGTTATCGATATACCCCCTCCCCGATAACTTAGACATCAGGGGGGAGGGGGGAGGGGTCGCCGAGGGTTCGAGGGGCGAGGGTCGGGAACTAGCTAGGGTAGAGGGTCGTGGGTCGCCGAGGGTTCAAGGGTCGAGGGGTCGTCGTCGTATGTCGTCGTTGTCGATATAACCCCCTCTCGACCGTGATAACTTATACCACGGGAGCACCCACGGCCCTCTCGCTCGACCAAAACTCTCGAGGACACCCAAACCCTAGAAAGAAATGATGTCGGTCTCCTACCCCCTCCCGCCGCGCCCCTACACAACAAACTCTCTCGAGGCCACCCAAATTTACCAAGTTAAAAGAGCGTTGTCGTCGAGGTCACCCCAAACCCTTGAAGCGTTGTCGAGGCCACCCCAAACCCTTGAAGCGTTGCCGAGGCCACCCCAAACCCTTGAGAAGCAGCGTCGAGGCCACTAATATGATTCCTTATTGTGATTAGCTAGCTAGTTCTACGTTTGCCACTAATATATCTGTCGTGGAATTGTCACGGCAGATGTCCTCGTGCAAGGACTTAGTCGTGGAGCCATCGCAGCTAGGAAGCTTAAAGGGGTTAAACGGGACAAGGAACACGAGGGTTATACTGGTTCGGCCCCTTACGGTGAAGGTAAAAGCCTACGTCCAGTTGAGGTGGTATTACTTAGGGTTTCGATGACCAGGGAGCTTAATCGCTATGCCCGGCTCTCGATCTGTTGTCTCTCTTTCTGAACCGCCGCCGGGTCGTCCCTTTATATAGAGAGGTTGACGCCTCGCGGCTCTCAGAGTCCTGGCCGGCTTATAACAGTATCCGGCTCAGACTCTTAACTACTCTTGCCTTACATTACAAGTCTTGCCATAACGGCGGTTTATAACTACGGGCCTTAAGCCGCCTCCGGGTCTTAAGCCCACTATTGATCCGCCATCTTCAAGCCTGGTACTGGGCTTCACGTGATGATCATTACAACGTAACCCGGCCCCTCCTGGGCGGGTGACTCTAATGGTTATATCCTCAACATTAGGCCCCAGATTGATTTGAACCGGTTCATGTCAATCTTGAATCCCTTTAAGAGAAAATCGTCTGGCTTCTGCTTGTGTGAAGGTTATAACCCGCCATGACGTCATCTTATGGATTCCTGGTAACCCGCCATGACGTCATCTTCCATTAAACTCATTTTTTTATTCTGTCATATCCCAACGGATCTTATCTTTAATGACCATCCCGAAAATCGAGGCGTTTCTGTGGCGAGATAATCGCGTCTTGGCCTCCTCGTTTCTCGCGCCCATTTATCAGCCGTCCCTTATAAATAGGCCCGGCCCATAAGCCTTCGTCACTCTTCTCCTCCATCGTCTTCCTCTTCTGACGCTCCAGAGCCCGAGCTCCGCCGCCGCCGCCGCGCCCCTGGTCTTCGTCAACCTCGGCCGCTGCATCACCCTGAACCGGTCCAGAAAAACGGCGGCAACCTCCGCATCTCATCAGCGCCGGTAAGTCCTCGCCACTCCATACAGTAGATTCGCATTAGGGTTCTGTCGTTCTTCCCCTGTTCTTCATAGTTCATCCCGAGTTCTTCACAGTTCTTCCACCGCGGCCTCTTTTGATCCGGAAAGTAGGATAAAACTCCTGCGGTAGTGGTTTCGCACCCATTTCCAGTACCAGCAGATCCCTCTTGCTTGCAAAAAGGCCTCATTAGAACTTATGAACTTCTCTGTGCCAGTTTTTAGGTCTAGAAAATTTTTCCTTTCTAGACGACCGTTTGATCCAAAATAATTACTGCGATCTATGAAACCTGTTTGTGCCACACTTAGTCAAAAATTGCATCTGTTAGCTATGGCGGCTCATATCGCCGGCTTAAAGGAGGCCATGTGCTGTGAAATCTCCGGCTCATTCATGATAGAGTTTTAAACAACTTGAATTACTTATGATATCCACAGCGTGTTAGATAACCCGACACAATTAGCCATATATCATTAGGCCCCTTCATAAGCCGCCATCTTGAATACTGAACTGGAATCTTACTCCGGCTTATATTTGAACCGGACATTTTCTTTTGTCATAGGCTTTCGTCTTTCACAATGCCGCCCAAGGCTCCCAAGGCACCCATTACGTGCAACTGGGTGAGATCCAACGTTACTAACGATACCTTAGATGATTTCGTGAAGACGGGTTACCTGCCTAAGAAGGAGGTCATGTCCTATCGTGCCCCTAACCCGTCCGAAGAAAGACCTCAACCAAGAGACGGAGAGGTTGTTATATTTGCTGATCACATGAGCCGGGGCTTTGCTCCTCCTGGCTCAAGATTCTTCAGAGATGTTCTGAACTTTTTCGATCTGCGACCTCAAGACATCGGATCCAATTCCGTGTCGAATATTTGTAACTTTCAAGTGTTCTGTGAGGTATATCTCGGAGAAGAGCCCAGCCTACTGCTCTTTAGGGAGCTGTTTTATCTGAACCGCCAGAACGAGTGTGCCAACGGGCATAGCTTGGAACTTGGCGGAATTTCAATCCAACGACGGAGAGATTGCCTCTTTCCTTATGCTGAGCCGCCAAGCCACCCAAAGGACTGGAACCAGACATGGTTCTACTGCCAGGATACTTCTCCGGCTGATGAAAACCCTCTGCCCGGCTTTCGCGCCCTACGTCTGGAGTCAAATCACCCCCTGCCAGACAAATTATCTCAAGCTGAGCGACAATCGCTTATCCCCACCATCAACAAGATTAAAGCTCTTCTGGGAAACGGCCTTAACGGTGTTGATCTGGTTCGGGTCTGGATTGCTTGGCGGGTGATTCCCTTGAGTCGCCGCCCCGGCTTAATGTGTGATTACACGGGCCGGAAGGATGATCCTCTGCGGCACAGCCCCAACGACCTACCTGAGGACGTCATTGACGACATGACTAAGTCCCTTCTGAACGAGAGCTTAGCAGACTGCGGGAGGACAGGCTTAAGTCCCTTCTGCAAAGCTAACCCGGCTCCGGCGGTAAGCTACTGATCTGAGCACCTCACTTTCCATTTTAACAATTTTCATCTTAACCTCAAGAAACCTTTGTTGTATTTTTCAGGCTAATGATAAGTTCTGGAAGGTCAAGTATGACCATGAGGCTACTAAGAAAGCCAGGAAGGCTAAAAAGGCCGCCAGGAGAGCCGCTCCCCGCAAGAAGGGGAGTAAGCCTAGCGCCTCCGACCTGCTTCAGCCGGATGACTCCTCCGAGTCAGAGGTAGCCCTTGATTCTTATGCTCTTCTTTGTTTTTTTGTTTGTTCTTAACCACCTTATTGACACTGATTATTAGCAGGAGGACACCGGAGCCAGTAACCCGGTGATCGAAGAGGTAACTATACTTTCCTCCGACTCGGACCCCTTGCCAAAGCTGAAAGTCCGAAGAGTAACCCGGAAAGTAAGATTTTCCCATCCTTTAGCTTATCAAGATCCTCAATTTCTTTTGAAGAAACAGATTCATGAGAGCCGGAGGCAAACCCGGGCCAGCAAGGATGCAGACCTCTCCTCCGGCTTACCCGAAGCATCAAGGAAGCGCCGGACCGAGGTTATCTCTAACTTATATCCTTTTCATCCTTTGGCGGGCATCACTCGCCAACCACTCAATTCCTCTGATTCAAACTATCAGGAAACTTCACCTTCCTCCGGTGACTCCATGCAATCTAACTTGCCGGCTTTCAAGACTGCGCCCGGGTAATGATGATCATCTTATTTTGTGCTTATCTTACTCATGTTTTTGCACTAACCTTTTGACTTTCAGTGCACAAGCAAAGCTCAGCAAGAGGGCAAAGAAAAATCACCCGGTCGAAGAACCGGTCTTGACTGAACCCAACACCTCTGCTTCTAAGCCGCCGTCTGCACCAGCTCCAGAAACCACCGCTCCAACTGAACAACAAGCCATGGAGAGTACTGACAACCCGGAGATCCCCAGCTCAGCTCAACCGGCCGATGACCCGGATGTGGTGATTACCCGGACTGAATATGTTGAGCCGGGAAGACCCACTGTGCTGGCCAGATGCTTTGTTAAAGAAGAACTGCTGGAGCGCCGCAGGGCCAGACTGGATATCACTGACTATGCTAACTTGAGCATTGGAGACATTGTTTCTGGTTATATTGGTCAAGTGCACAACAGCCGGGACCTGGAGATTGACATGGTGAAGCAGATACAGCAAAAATCTGAGGTACAACTCTCTTGCCTACTCCATAGTCATCCTTACCATGCTAGCCCCCAAGTCTATTACTTATGATAGAATATGTTGTAGACTTGATTTCCGGCTTACCTTCACGAACCGGCACTTATAAATAGAATTGTTCAGCATACATTAGCCCCCAAGTGCCAAGTGTCTTTGCTTGCAAAGTGCTTGGGACTTTAATGTTGCATGATAATCACTCAAACTGTAACCCGGAATTTGTACAGGCTGCCTGCAAGAATTTTGAATCGGAAATCTCTGAGCTGAAGAACCGTCTGAAGACTCAGGAAACTGAGACCCGGAAGGCCAATGCCAAATTTGAATTCAGTGTTGCTGCACAAGAAAAACTGAAGAAAAAATTTGAAACAGAAAGAAAAACTTGGGCCGACGAGAAGACTGCCTTGCTCAGCCGGGTCGAACAGGCGGAGGCTGCCCTTACTGAAAGAACCGCCGAACTCTCCGGCTTGAAACACCATGTGTCACAGATGGTCTCCGCCATCTTCGGTAAGTTATTCCGTAAGCTTTTAACAAGTTTACATTCTTCATGTCTCATAAGTCCCACCATTGCCATCAGCTCACTTGACGTTATTATGCAGGTCCCAGAAGCTCCAATCTTAATAAGAACGCGCTGACCAAGCTGAAGGCTGTGTACACCTTGGTGGAGCAACTCTACACCGGGTCACAGCGTGCTTTAGCCGTTGTGGCTCTGTCCAATGAGGTTCTCACCTGGCAGACGTACTCAGGCGGCTTGCCGTTCTTCCTCAACGCTTCCAAGAGCTGAGACGGGCTTCTGCTAGAGCCGGAGCTATAGCTGCTCTGAGCCGGGCCAAGGCTTTTCTCCCGGAGCTAGACCCGGCCGACATCGCTCTTGGATACCCCAGCCTGAAGGAAGACGGCACCCCCTTTGACCAGAAAGACTTCGCCACCTGTGTGAAGAGCGTGCGCCCGGTGGCTACCTTGATTGGAAATGACACAGATCTTACCAAGTATCAGCCGGGCTATGACGCGGAGAATCAGAGGATCCCAACTCCACGCTATGAAGCAGTTAGCCTGATCCCGCCGACTCGTAAGCATCGCCCCAGAAGTTGACCCGGCCGGGTTAATTGATGATGAGGCTCAATTTAAAGCTTTGAGCGGCATTGATTGGAAATCATCAACCTTCCAGGTCATGGGAACAGCCGGAGGAGCGGAGAGGGATGAGCCGGGAGCTTCAACCCAACAAGCACCTTGACTGCTTAGGCTCATGGTTACACCTTAAAACAATGCCTCACCATTTGGACTCGGGGAGTCCTGTAATAGAGTAGGACAAACACTTAATTTTGTCGTGCCATCGTGCACGTGTAGAGTGCTTAACGCCGTTGAAGCTGCTCCTTTATACTCCTCCGGGTTATGTTTGATCATCTACTTTCCTTAAGTTAAAGAGCTGTCTTTAATTGTCCTGCATAGAAAACAAATCACAAGTCTCTGGGCGGCTTACCGCACTGAGAGGCATATATTTTACATATAACCCGGAATATGAACCAAAGTCATCAAAGACCGGCTCTCAATTATATCCTCGAGGTAACCATAATAGCATACTTGCAAGCCTTCAAGTATACTTCCGGTTTATGTAACCCAAATAATGAGGTTGAGAACTCAACTCCGGTTCACCAGCATCGATAATGCTTATTATGTGCTATAAACATTGTTAATCAAACTTAAGCCGGCGGAGTAAGAACCGCCCTTGCACACTGTTGATATGATTAAAAGAACTTGTTGCAAACCAAAAGATCAAAACTCAGGGGCTTCTGATTCGAATACGACCAGAGAACCGTCCCAAAGGGGTTAAGCTAAGATTCGAATGCGATCATATAGCCCCCAGTGGCTTTGGCGTTGCCGATCAAGAGGGTACCGACAGCTATGTTCTCTTCGGTTCGAATACGACCTACGTTTGAATAGGAAGCCCCCAAATGACCTAGAGAGTTGTTTAACGACGCTGATTCGAATACGATCCACGTCGGTTCCCAAAGGGGGTTGAGCCATGATTCAAATATGATCAAGCAAAACTCCCCAATGAGCTCGGCAATTTGCCAATCAAGTGGGTATCGACAGCTATGTTCTCTTTGGTTCGAATACGACCTATGTTTGAACAGGAAGCCCCCAGGTGATCATATTGTTAACGGCTAGATTCGAATACGATCGTAAGCCGGATCCACCTCCAAGTGACCATGTAATGTTGTAATGGGAATAACACATTTACCTTTGGAGGAGAAAAGGACAGAGGTCCTGCTTTATTATTTATCATAATATATACATGGCTATGGAAATATGTACATTATGAGAGCCGGTGGCTCAAGTGTAATAAGGCCGAAGCTGAGCTATGTTCCACGGCCGACGGGTCTCTTCCTCCGACTTACGTGAATCTTTGTGCTCCCGAACATCGATAAGGTAGTATGACCCGTTGTACAAGTTCTTGCTGACCACAAAGGGCCCTTCCCAAGGCGGGGATAACTTGTGTGCATCTGTTTGATCTTGGATGAGCGGGAGCACCAGATCATCTTCCTGGAAGACCCTTGTCTTAACCCGGCGGCTGTGATAGCGGCGCAGGTCTTGTTGGTAAATCGCCGAGCGAGCTGCTGCCACATCACGCTGTTCGTCCAACAAGTCAAGGGCATCTTGGCGCGCCCGCTCATTATCCGCCTCAACATAAGCCGCCACTCGAGGCGAGTCATGACGGATATCGCTAGGGAGGACTGCTTCCGCTCCATAAACCATGAAGAAAGGCGTGTAACCCGTAGACCTGTTAGGAGTAGTATTGATGCTCCATAACACGGAGGGTAACTCCTCCACCCAACAACCCGGCGTCCGTTGCAGAGGGACCAAAAGCCGGGGCTTGATGCCCTTCAAAATCTCCTGATTAGCTCTCTCAACTTGACCATTGGATTGAGGGTGAGCCACTGATGAAACATCAAGTCGAATATGCTCTCGTTGACAAAACTCCTCCATGGCGCCTTTAGACAGATTGGTACCATTGTCAGTTATAATGCTGTGTGGAAAACCAAAGCGAAATATCACCCTTTTCATGAACTGAACCGATGTGGCTGCATCACACTTACTAACTCGCTCTGCTTCAACCCACTTTGTGAACTTGTCGACCGCCACCAAGAGATGAGTCTTCTTATCCTTGGATCTTTTAAAAGGTCCAACCATATCAAGCCCCCAGACCGCAAATGGCCAAGCAATTGGAATCATCCTCAGCTCCTGAGCCGGCACATGAGCCCGTCACGAGAACCTCTGACAACTGTCACATTTACTGACCAAGTCCTCCGCATCAGCATGAGCCGTCAGCCAATAAAAACCATGACGAAAAGCCTTGGCCACAAGGGATTTTGAGCCGGCATGATGGCCACAACCCCCCTCGTGAATCTCACGTAAAATTTCTTGACCTTCCTCAGGGGAAACACAACGCTGGAAAGTTCCAGTGAAACTGCGACGATGCAGCTCGCCATTGATAACTATCATTGACTTAGACCGCCGGGTTATTTGTCTAGCCAAAGTTTCATCCTCAGGCAATTCTCCCCAGGTCATGTAAGCCAAGTAAGGGACTGTCCAGTCTGGGGTAATGTGGAGAGCCGCCACCAACTGTGCCTCCGGGTCAGGAACAGCCAAGTCTTCCTCTGTAGGCAACTTGACAGAAGGGTTATGCAAGATGTCCAGGAAAGTATTAGGCGGCACCGGCTTTCGCTGAGAGCCCAGCCGGCTTAATGCATCAGCCGCCTCGTTCTTCCTGCGATCGATGTGCTCTACTTGGTAACCCTGAAAATGTCCAGCAATGGCATCGACTTCGCGGCGATAAGCCGCCATGAGAGGGTCCTTGGAATCCCACTTGCCTGACACTTGTTGGGCCACTAAGTCTGAGTCGCCAAAGCACCTTACTCGGCTTAAGCTCGTCTCCTTAGCCATCCGAAGACCATGGAGCAAGGCCTCGTACTCAGCCGCATTGTTAGTATAGGGAAACATCAACCGTAGCACATAGCAAAACTTGTCACCTCGAGGGGAAGCTAATACAACTCCAGCCCCCGAGCCCTCCAATTGCCTTGACCCGTCGAAGTGATTAGTCCAGGACGTATTATCCGGTTTCTCTTCAGGCACCTGCAGCTCTGTCCAATCGTTGATGAAATCCACCAATGCTTGAGATTTGATAGTCGTGCGTGGCACGTATTTCAGACCATGAGGCCCAAGTTCTATAGCCCACTTAGCCACTCTTCCTGTGGCTTCTCTGTTTTGGATGATATCTCCCAGGGGAGCATAACTAACCACAGTGATAGGGTGACCCTGGAAATAATGCTTAAGCTTCCGGCTTGCCATGAATATCCCATAAACAAGCTTCTGCCAATGTGGATACCGTTGTTTGGACTCAATGAGTACTTCGCTGACGTAGTAAACCGGCCGCTGAACCGGATACTCCTTACCCTCTTCCTTATGCTCCACCACCACAGCCACACTGACGGCTCGTGTGTTAGCGGCTACATACAGCAATAAGGGCTCCTTGTCAACAGGAGCAGCAAGAACTGGGGGGCTCAGCCAGTTGTCTCTTCAAATCCGCAAAAGCAGCATTAGCAGCATCATTCCAGACAAAGTCATCTGTTTTCTTCATCAACTGGTACAGTGGCATGGCCTTCTCACCCAAACGGCTTATAAACCGGCTCAAAGCAGCAATGCGACCCGCCAGACGCTGGACGTCGTTTATGCACGCCGGCTTAGCCAGAGAGGTGATGCCTTGATCTTTTTCGGGTTAGCTTCAATGCCTCTGTGAGAAACCAGAAAGCCAAAGAGCTTGCCTGCAGGAATCCCAAAAACACACTTGGCCGGGTTAAGCATCACTTGTAAACCCGGAGATTATCAAAGGTTTCTCTAAGATCATCTACCAAGGTCTCCTTCTCCCTGGATTTAACCACGATATCATCCACATAGGCATGAACGTTGCGCCCAATCTGGTTATGAAGACAATTCTGCACACAATGCTGATAAGTCGCCTGTTGTCGGGTGGTTGGTGCGACATATGCCAAAGGATGGCTTATCATTGTGGGAGCCAATAAAACGTCGCCTGGAAACGGGATGAGGCGTAGACATGCACGCCGGCGAATCTTACCCAGGTTCGGGGTTCTCCGAGGAGATAACACCCCTAGTCCTGCTCTGCGGGGTCTCCGCATGGTCACTAGATCGATAAAAGGTAGCTACAATCGCTCCTAGAGCTGTTGAGATCAAGGGAGAAGAAGAACAAGGCTAGCTCTTGCTTCTCTCTATCTATGGTGTGTGTGCTATGCTCAGATGGCCACTCTATGCTTAGGAGCCAACTATGCTTGGGTCCGAACCCTTTGCATGGGTGTTCCGGGGGGTTTATATAGGCCTACTCCCCGGGGGTACAATGGTAATCCGACTGGGATCTGGTCCCAGCCGTCAGTGTCTATGCTTGCCGGCTTCTCCGCCAGCCGCTGGGTCCCGCCGGCTACTTGGTCGACAGGCCGGCCCCACCGCCTAGGGTCTTGTCGGCGGCTGCTTACTGTAGCCTCGCCTGTGATGGCGAGGGCTTTGGCGAGGTAAGCGTGGCTACAGTGGACCGCCCCGGGGGCTATCACCGTAGCCTTACCTCGCCTTGTCTCCTTAATGGGGCTCCTGCTTCGAGGAGGGGATCAGCCGGCCTCGGGAGGCCGGCTATGCTCTCGGCCGACTGGAGAAGGCCGGGCCGCCTTCATGCCTCTCTCTGGCCGAAGGGGCCCGCAGTCCTTGGGTCGTACAGGAGGGGGTCGTGGATGATGTCGAGGTCAGCATGGCTACAGTGCCGAGCCGCACGGGAGACGTCCGTCCCGTACGGCCTCCTGGAGCCACGCCCGCCTCGGGCTTTGGGGGTAGTGGGCCGCACTATGGCCACACCCCATCACATCGCCGTTATGTAGGAGTGGTTGCGGTCTTGGCCGGCTTCTCGGAGTCGGCCACCCCGTAGTCGTCTTGGGGGGGGGGGATTTGGTGAGGCTGGGTCGCCTCCCGGGAGTCGGCCTTAGAGGTGGCCGGCTAGGGAAGGCGGCCCAAATGCTTGGAATGCTTGAAGGCCCCAAAGGCTTGATAATCTTGCTGAAGCGCCAGGGGTAGTTGGTTAGGCTACCCGTGGCCGTTTACTCCGACACCTGTGCACTCTTGAGTCCAAAAGACATAGACACATAACAGAAGGCTCCAAAGGGAGTGATGAACGCCATCTTCTCCTGGTCCTTAACTGCCATTTTGATCTGATGGTATCCAGAATAAGCATCCAAAAAACTTAAGCGCTCACAACCCGCCATAGCATCAATGATTTGATCAATACGGGGGAGAGCAAAAGGATCAGCCGGACAAGCCTTGTTTAAGTCCGTGTAGTCCACACACATCCGCCAGGTGCCGTTCTTCTTGAGCACGAGTACCGGGTTAGCTAACCATTCTGGATGAAACACTTCAACAATAAACCCGGCCGCCAAGAGCCGGGCTACCTCCTCACCAATGGCTTTCCGCCTCTCCTCATTGAACCGCCGGAGGAATTGCCTGAACGGCTTAAACTTCGGATCAATATTGAGAGTGTGCTCAGCGAGTTCTCTAGGTACACCCGGCATGTCAGAAGGTTTCCATGCAAAGATGTCCTTGTTCTCACGGATGAACTCGATGAGCGCGCCTTCCTATTTCGGATCCAGATTGGCACTGATGTTGAACTGCTGAGATGAGTCACCTGGAACAAAGTCAATAAGTTTAGTCTCATTAGCTGATTTAAATTTCATTACCAGCTCATGCTCCGTGGTTGGCTTTTTCAAAGACGTCATATCCGCCGGGTCAACATTGTCTTTGTAAAACTTCAACTCCTCTGTGGCACAAACAGATTCTGCATAAGCCGCGTCACCTTCCTCACACTCCAAGGCTATCTTTCGGCTCCCATGAACCGTAATGGTCCCATTGTGACCCGGCATCTTGAGCTGCAAATACACGTAACACGGCCGTGCCATGAACTTGGCGTAAACCGGCCGCCCAAATAAAGCATGATACGGACTTCTTATCTTAACCACCTCAAAGGTTATTTTTTCCGCCCTGTAGTTGTACTCATCTCCAAAAGCCACTTCCAACTCGATCTTACCAACTGGATATGCCGACTTACCAGGCACCACACCATGGAAAACAGTATTGGACTGGCTGAGGTTCTTATCAATCAATCCCATACGACGGAAGGTCTCATAATAGAGGATGTTGATGCTGCTGCCTCCGTCCATGAGCACCTTAGTGAATTTATATCCCCCCACCTGAGAAGCCACCACCAGGGCCAGGTGACCCGGATTATGAACCCGGGGAGGATGATCTTCCCTACTCCACACAATAGGCTGCTCAGACCATCTTAAATAGCGTGGAACTGCCGGCTCAACAGCATTCACAGCCCTTTTATGAAGCTTCTGATCTCGCTTGCACAGAATGGTGGTAAACACATGATACTGTCCACCATTGAGCTGCTTTGGATTGGTCTGGTATCCCCCCTGGTGCTGCTGATGACCCTGGCCGGACTGCTGATTAAAGCCCCCTTGAACATTCTGAAAATTGGAATTTGAGCCGCCGCCCGGGCCATGAAAGCCGCCGGCGCCTGAGCCGCCGCCGGGCCATTGTTGCCATTGAAAGCATTGGAATTCTTAAAGGCCTTCATGATTGCACAGTCCTTCCATAGATGAGTGGCCGGCTTTTCCCTAGAGCCATGCCTTGGGCAAGGCTCATTTAACAATTGTTCAAGCGTCGGGCCTGACCCGCCGGCTCGGGGAGGTGGTCTCCCCTTGCGCCGGTGGTTGTTACCCTGTGAATTGGTGTTGGCCACAAACTCCATACTGCCATCAGTCTTACGCTTGTTACCTCCCTGGTTCGCCGGGTTATGCTGGGGGGCTTTGCCATTGCCATTCCGTTTTCCCTTCCCTGTCCTTTCATCATCCGACTCGGGATCCTTGGTACTATCAGAGTCGGCGTACTTGACCAGAGCCGCCATCAGCGTACCCATATCATTGCAGTCGCGCTTGAGCCGCCCGAGCTTCATCTTCAGGGGCGCAAAACGACAATTCTGCTCCAACATTAAGACTGTAGAGCCGGCATCCATCTTATCAGATGAATGTATTATCTCCTTGACCCGGCGAACCCAATGGGTTGTAGACTCACCCTCCTGCTGCTTGCAGTTAGTCAAATCCACAATTGACATAGATTGCCTACATGTATCTTTAAAGTTTTGGATGAACCGGGCTTTTAGCTCAGCCCAAGACCCGATGGAGTTAGGCGGCAGTCCTTTCAACCAAGTGCGGGCAGTCCCATCTAACATCATGGTGAAGTACTTGGCCATTGCTGCTTCACTGACCTCCAGCAACTCCATGGCCATCTCGTAACTCTCGATCCATGCTCCGGGTTGTAAATTAGCCGTGTAATTAGGCACCTTCCTAGGCCCTTTGAAATCCTTGGGCAAACGTTCATTGCGGAGAGCCGGCACCAGACAAGGGACACCTCCAGTCCTCGTAGGTATACCCGCATCAATAGAAGCCGTCGGATAAGCCGGGGGCTAGCATGGTAAGCCGTCAACTGAGGCGCCTGCTCCGCCTCTTGCCGTGCTCTGTCTTGGTCTACCGCGTGAAAGGCTCCGTTATGAGCCAGGCCGTGGCCAGGAGGCAAGTCATGGCGTCGGACATTGCTTGAGCCGGTCGCTGAGAACATGTGTCTGCTATAACTCGGGCTCCGGCCTGGATGAGGGGTTGAATGAATCCTGTCCCGGCTATAAGAATATGCCTCCTGCTGCGCCAGAGCCGTCTGAAGGAGTTCTCTGACCCAGCGGGTTTCAACCGCCGTTGGAGAGTCTCCATCGATTGGGAGAGCCGCCAGTCGCGCCGCCGCGGCGACCATGTTTTCCAACGGGTTGGCATAATGACCCGGTGGTATTGGCACATACTGAGGCGGGGCAGCGTTCACCCGGGGAGGCCCCATCACTTGGGGCTGAATTGACGTTCCAGCCCCGGGCGTCGTGATCTCTGGCGGGTTACTGGGCCCTGCACCAGGCGTGTTGAAGAGGTTTCGAGGATCGTAAACCGGAGGGAGTCGAGATTGGGCCTTTTGATGCCTCCTTCTCGTGACCTCATTAGACGCGTTCTGATCCATCGTGAGCCGGAAAGACTGTGCCTGAATCAGCTAAGTCTGGGCGTCGAGAGCCGCCCTCTCCGCAGCCATCCTGATCCCTTCCGCCGCCAGATCCTCCTTGGCTTTTGCTAGATCCAACTTTAACTGCGCCACCTCCGCGTCATGCTGAGCTTGATCCGCTGGGGCGACCGTAGCGGTTAACAGGGCCGTCATCTTGTCTGTGAGATCCATCAGCACCTGAGCCGGCAAGGGCACAGGGCTTCCTGCCCCGGCGGTGGGGTTTTGAACAGGTTGTGCGCCAGCCATGAAGATTCCAACCCGGCTCGGCGGCTCGAAGGGGTCCGGAATACTGTCGCCATCAGAACAACCCCTGAGCTTGCCATCTTGAAGTTGGTATAACGAGTCGGTCTCCTCTGTGGATGACTCGCCGCCAGAGCGAGCGGCCGTCTCATCACCAGATCCAGATCCTTCAGAGAGCTCTCCATGGACGCATCCCACGAAAGCACGCTTCAAGGCAGGCAAAGTCCGGGCGGGTCGTGCACGTTGAGCCGTCTCGATGAGATCGGCGCAGAGGTCCGGCTCAGGGCCCGGCTCACCAATCTTGCCAATAAAGACATGGATTCCGCCGAAGGGGACCCGGTACCCGTACTCAATTGAGCCGGCGTCGGGGCCCCAATTTGCATCGTCGATGTAGAGCTTGCCGCGACGACTCTTGGTCATCCGGCCCACAGTGTATCCCTTGAGCCCTTCGAAGCCGCCCTTCAAGAACTCAAATCCACCGTGCGCTGGCCCCACGGTGGGCGCCAACTGTCGTGGAATTGTCACGGCAGATGTCCTCGTGCAAGGACTTAGTCGTGGAGCCATTGCAGCTAGGAAGCTTAAAGGGGTTAAACGGGACAAGGAACACGAGGGTTATACTGGTTCGGCCCCTTACGGTGAAGGTAAAAGCCTACATCCAGTTGAGGTGGTATTACTTAGGGTTTCGATGACCAGGGAGCTTAATCGCTATGCCCGGCTCTCGATCTGTTGTCTCTCTTTCTAAACCGCCGCCGGGTCGTCCCTTTATATAGAGAGGTTGACGCCCCGCGGCTCTCAGAGTCCCAGCCGGCTTATAACAGTATCCGGCTCGGACTCTTAACTACTCTTGCCTTACATTACAAGTCTTGCCATAACGGCGGTTTATAACTACGGGCCTTAAGCCGCCTCCGGGTCTTAAGCCCACTATTGATCTGCCATCTTCAAGCCTGGTACTGGGCTTCACGTGATGATCATTACAACGTAACCCGGCCCCTCCTGGGCGGGTGACTCTAATGGTTATATCCTCAACAATATCCATCTGTCATGTTTGAATAATAATTGCCATGTTGTAAATATTTGTAGAAACTATGGAGCACCCTCGAGACGAAGCAACAGAAGCGATGTTGGGGGACATAATCGCAAAAGGAAGTGATGCCGTCTTGTCGTTTCTCAACGACACCGATGTGTTGGGGATCGTTGCAGAAATTAAAATTTTTGTACGCATCACCAAGATCAATCTATGGAGTAACTAGCAACGAGAGAGAGGGGAGTGCATCTTCATACCCTTGAAGATTGCGAGTCGGAAGCGTTGCAAGAACGCGGATGAAGGAGTCGTACTCGTAGCGATTCAGATCGCGGTGGATTCCGATCTAAGCGCCGAACAACGGCACCTCCGCGTTCAACACACGTGCAGCCCGGTGACGTCTCCCGCGCCTTGATCTAGCAAGGAGGAGGGAGAGGTTGAGGAAGAAGGCTCCAACAGCAGCACGACAGCGTGGTGGTGATGGAGTGGCAGTTCTCCGGCAGGGCTTCGCCAAGCTCACGCGGAGGAGGACAGGTGTTGGGGAGGGGAGGGGCTGCGCCTTGGATGTGGTCCTGCAGCCCTCCCTCCACCCCTCTATTTATAGGGAGAAGGGGGAAGGGGGCCGGCCCCTCTAGATGAGATCTAGAGGGGGGGAGGCGGCCAGGGGGGAGGGGGCTTGCCCCCCAAGCAAGGGGGGGCGCCCCCTTTAGGGTTCCCCCCCACCCTAGGCGCATGGGCCCTAGGGGGGGATGGCGCCCAGCCCACTTAGGGGCTGGTTCCCTTCCACCTACAGCCCATAAGGCCCTCCAGGGCAGGTGGACCCTCCCGGTGGACCCCCGGAACCCCTCCGGTGGTCCCGGTACAATACCGGTATACCCCCGAATATTTCCCGTGACCGTATGATGACTTCCCATATATAAATCTTCACCTCCGGACCATTTCGGAACTCCTCGTGATGTCCGGGATCTCATCCGGGACTCTGAACAACTTTCGATAATCACATACAAATCTTCCTTATAACCCTAGCGTCATCGAACCTTAAGTGTGTAGACCCTACGGGTTCGGGAATCATGCAGACATGACCGAGACAGCTCTCTAGCCAATAACCAACAGCGGGATCTGGATACCCATGTTGGCTCCCACATGTTCCATGATGATATCATCGGATGAAGCACGATGTCGAGGATTCAAGCAATCCCGTATACAATTCCCTTTGTCAATCGGTACGTTACTTGCCCGAGATTCGATCGTCGGTATCCCAATACCTCGTTCAATCTCGTTACCGGCAAGTCACTTTACTCGTTCCGTAATGCATGATCCCGTGACCAACTACTTAGTCACATTGAGCTCATTATGATGATGCATTACCGAGTGGGGCCAGAGATACCTCTCCGTCATACGGAATGACAAATCCCAGTCTCGATTCGTGCCAACCTAGCAGACACTTTCGGAGATACCTGTAGTGCACCTTTATAGGCACCCAGTTACGTTGTGACATTTGGTACACCCAAAGCATTCCTACGGTATCCGGGAGTTGCACGATCTCATGGTCTAAGGAAATGATACTTGACATTAGAAAAGCTTTAGCAAACGAACTACACGACCTTGTGCTATGCTTAGGATTGGGTCTTGTCCATCACATCATTTGTTGGGGAACGTAGTAATTTCAAAAAAAAATCTACGCACACGCAAGATCATGGTGATGCATAGCAACGAGAGGGGAGAGTGTTGTCCACGTACCCTCGTAGACCGAAAGCGGAAGCGTTAGCACAAGGCGGTTGATGTAGTCGTACGTCTTCACGATCCGACCGATCAAGTACCGAACGCACGGCACCTCCGAGTTCAGCACACGTTCAGCCCGATGACGTCCTTTGAACTCCGATCCAGCCGAGTGTTGAGGGAGAGTTTTGTCAGCACGACGGCGTGGTGACGATGATGATGTTCTACCAACGCAGGGCTTCGCCTAAGCACCGCTACAGTATTATCGAGGTGGACTATGGTGGAGGGGGGCACCGCACACGGCTAAAAGATCAAACTATCAATTGTTGTTCCTAGAGGTGCCCCCTGCCCCCGTATATAAAGGAGCAAAGGGGGAGGCAGCCGGCCTAGGAGGAGGGCGCGCCAAGGGGGGAGTCCTACTCCCACCGGGAGTAGGACTCCTCCTTTCCTTGTTGGAGTAGGAGAAGGGAAGGGAGAAGGAGAAGGAAGGAAGGGGGCGCCCCCCTTCCCTAGTCCAATTCGAACTAGTCCATGGGGAGGGGTGCGGCCACCCTTTGGGGCCTTTCTCTCCTTTCCCGTATGGCCCATTAAGGCCCAATACGAATTCCCGTAACTCTCCGGTACTCCAAAAAATACCCGAATCACTCGGAACCTTTCCGATGTTCGAATATAGTCGTCCAATATATTGATCTTTACGTCTCGACCATTTCGAGACTCCTCGTCATGTCCCTAAGCTCATCCGGGACTCCGAACTCCTTCGGTACATCAAAACACATAAACTCATAATATAACCGTCATCGAACTTTAAGCGTGCGGACCCTACGGGTTCGAGAACAATGTAGACATGACCGAGACACGTCTCCGGTCAATAACCAATAGCGGAACCTGGATGCTCATATTGGCTCCCACATATTTACGAAGATCTTTATCGGTCAAACCGCATAACAACATACGTTGTTCCCTTTGTCATCGGTATGTTACTTGCCCGAGATTCGATCGTCGGTATCTCAATACCTAGTTCAATCCCGTTACCGGCAAGTCTTTTACTCGTTCCATAATATATCATCCCGCAACTAACTCATTAGTTGCAATGCTTGCAAGGCTTATAGTGATGTGCATTACCGAGTGGGCCCAGAGATACCTCTCCGACAATCGGAGTGACAAATCCTAATCTCGAAATACGCCAACCCAACAAGTACCTTCGGAGACACCTGTAGAGCACCTTTATAATCACCCAGTTACATTGTGACGTTTGGTAGCACATAAAGTGTTCCTCCGGTAAACAGGAGTTGCATAATCTCATAGTCATAGGAACATGTATAAGTCATGAAGAAAGCAATAGCAACAAACTAAACGATCAAGTGCTAAGCTAACGGAATGGGTCAAGTCAATCACATCATTCTCCTAATGATGTGATCCCGTTAATCAAATGACAACTCATGTCTATGGTTAGGAAACATAACCATCTTTAATTAACGAGCTAGTCAAGTAGAGGCATACTAGTGACACTCTGTTTGTCTATGTATTCACACATGTATTATGTTTCTGGTTAATAAAATTCTAGCATGAATAATAAACATTTATCATGATATAAGGAAATAAATAATAACTTTATTATTGCCTCTAGGGCATATTTCCTTCAGTCTCCCACTTGCACTAGAGTCAATAATCTAGTTCACATCACCATGTGATTTAATACCAATAGTTCACATCACCATGTGATTAACACCCATAGTTCACATCGTCATGTGACCAACACCCAAAGGGTTTACTAGAGTCAATAATCTAGTTCACATCGCTATGTGATTAACACCCAAAGAGTACTAAGGTGTGATCATGTTTTGCTTGTGAGAGAAGTTTAGTAAACGGGTCTGCCACATTCAGATCCGTATGTATTTTACAAATTTCTATGTCAACAATGCTCTGCATGGAGCTACTCTAGTTAATTGCTCCCACTTTGAATATGTATCTAGATTGAGATTTAGAGTCATCTGGATCAGTGTCAAAATTTGCATCGACGTAACCCTTTACGACGAACCTTTTTGTCACCTCCATAATCGAGAAACCTATCCTTATTCCACTAAGGATAATTTTGACCGCTGTCCAGTGATCTACTCCTAGATCACTATTGTACTCCCTTGCCAAAATCAGTGTAGGGTATACAATAGATTTGGTACACAGCATGGCATACCTTATAGAGCCTATGGCCAAGGCATAGGGAATGACTTTCATTCTCTTTCTATCTTATGCCGTGGTCATGCTTTGAGTCTTACCCAGTTACACACCTTGTAACACAGGCAAGAACTCTTTCTTTGACTATTCCATTTTGAACTACTTCAAAATCTTGTCAAGGTATGTACTCATTGAAAAACTTATCAAGCGTCTTGATTTATCTCTATAGATCTTGATGCTCAATATGTAAGCAGCTTCACTGAGGTCTTTCTTTGAAAAACTCCTTTCAAACACTCCTTTATGCTTTGTTGAATAATTCTACATTATCTCCGATCAACAATATGTCATTCACATATACTTATCAGAAATGTTGTAGTGCTCCCACTCACTTTTTTGTAAATACAGGCTTCACCGCAAGTCTGTATAAAACTATATGCTTTGATCAACTTATCAAAGCGTATATTCCAACTCCAAGATGCTTGCACCAGTCCATAGATGGATCGCTGGAGCTTGCATATTTTGTTAGCACTTCTAGGATTGACAAAACCTTCTGGTTGCATCATATACAACTCTTCTTTAATAAATCCATTAAAGAATGCAGTTTTGTTTATCCATTTGCCAGATTTCATAAAATGCGGCAATTGCTAACATGATTCGGACAGACTTAAGCATAGATACGAGTGAGAAACTCTCATCGTCAACACCTTGAACTTGTCGAAAACCTTTTGCGACAATTCTAGCTTTGTAGATAGTAACACTACTATCAGCGTCTGTCTTCCTCTTGAAGATCCATTTATTCTCAATGGCTTGCCGATCATCGGGCAATTCCACCAAAGTCCATACTTTGTTTTAATACATGGATCCTATCTCAGATTTCATGGCCTCAAGCCATTTTGCGGAATCTGGGCTCATCATCGCTTCCTCATAGTTCGCAGGTTCGTCATGGTCAAGTAACATGACCTCCAGAACAGGATTACCGTACCACTCTGGTGTGGATCTCACTCTGGTTTACCTACGAGGTTCGGTAGTAACTTGATCTGAAGTTACATGATCATCATCATTAGCTTCCTCACTAATTGGTGTAGGAGTCACAGGAACAAATTTCCGTGATGAACTACTTTCCAATAAAGGAGCAGGTACAGTTACCTGATCAAGTTCTACTTTCCTCCCACTCAATTCTTTCAAGAGAAACTCCTTCTCTAGAAAGGATCCATTCTCAGCAATGAATATCTTGCCTTCGGATCTATGATAGAAGGTGTACCCAATTGTCTCCTTTGGGTATCCTATGAAGAAACATTTCTCCGATTTGGGTTTGAGCTTATGAGGATGAAACTTTTTCTTATAAGCATCGCAACCCCAAACTTTAAGAAACGACAACTTTGGTTTCTTGCCAAACCATAGTTCATACGGTGTCGTCTCAAACGGATTTAGATGATGCCTTTTTTTTACGTGAATGCAGCTGTCTCTAATGCATAACCCCAAAACTATAGTGGTAAATCGGTAAGAAACATCATAGATTGCACCATATCTAATAAAGTACGGTTACGATGTTCGGACACACCATTACACTATGGTGTTCCAGGTGGCGTGAGTAGTGAAACTATTTCACATTGTTTTAACTGAAGACTAAACTCGTAACTCAAATACTCTTCTCCACGATCAGATCGTAGAAACTTTATTTTCTTGTTACGATGATTTTCCACTTCACTCTGAAATTATATGAACTTTTCAAATGTTTCAGACTTCTGTTTCATTAAGTAGATATACCCATATCTGCTCAAATCATCTATGAAGGTCAGAAAATAATGATACCCGCTACGAGCCTCAATATTCATCGGACCACATACATCAGTATGTATGATTTCCAACAAATCTGTTGCTTGCTCCATTGTTCCGGAGAACGGCGTTTTAGTCATATTGCCCAAGAGGCATGGTTCGCAAGCATCAAGTGATTCCAAAATCCCATCAGCATGGAGTTTCTTCATGCGCTTTACACCAATATGACCTAAACGGCAGTGCCACAAATAAGTTGCACTATCATTATTAACTTTGCATCTTTTGGCTTCAATATTATGAATATGTGTATCACTACGATCGAGATCCAACAAACCATTTTCATTGGGTGTATGACCATAGAAGGTTTTATTCATGTAAATAGAACAACAATTATTCTCTAACTTAAATGAATAACCGTATTGCAATAAACATGATCAAATCATATTCATGCTCAACGCAAACACCAAATAACACTTATTTAAGTTCAACACTAATCCCGAAAGTGTAGGGAGCGTGCGATGATGATCATATCAATCTTGGAACCACTTCCAACACACATCGTCACTTCACCCTTAACTTGTCTCTGTTCATACTGCAATTCCCGTTTCGAGTTACTACTCTTAGCAACTGAACCAGTATCAAATACCGAGGGGTTGCTACGAACACTAGTAAAATACACATCAATAATCTGTATATCAAATATACCTTTGTTCACTTTGCCATCCTTCTTATCCGCCAAATACTTGGGGCAGTTCCGCTTCCAGTGACCAGTCCCTTTGCAGTAGAAGCACTTAGTCTCAGGCTTAGGTCCAGACTTGGGCTTCTTCACTTGAGCAACAACTTGCTTGCCGTTCTTCTTGAAGTTCCCCTTCTATCCCTTTGCCCTTTTCTTGAAACTAGTGGTCTTGTTAACCATCAACACTTGATGCTCTTTCTTGATTTCTACCTTCGTCGATTTCAGCATCGCGAAGAGCTTGGGAATTACTTTCGTCATCCCTTGCATACTATAGTTCATCACGAAGTTCTACTAACTTGGTGATGGTGAGTAGAGAATTCTGTCAATCACTATTTTATCTGGAAGATTAACTCCCACTTGATTCAAGCGATTGTAGTACCCAAACAATCTGAGCACATGCTCACTGCTTGACCTATTCTCCTCCATCTTTTAGCTATAGAACTTGTTGGAGACTTCATATCTCTCAACTCGGGTATTTGCTTGAAATATTAACTTCAACTCCTGGAACATCTCATATGGTCCATGATGTTCAAAACGTCTTTGAAGTCCCGATTCTAAGCCGTTAAGCATGGTGCACTAAACTATCAAGTAGTCATCATATTGAGCTAGCCAAACGTTCATAACGTCTGCATCTGCTCCTGCAATAGGTCTGTCACCTAGCGGTGCATCAAGGACATAATTCTTCTGTGCAGCAATGAGGATAATCCTCAGATCACGGATCGAATCCGCATAATTGCTACTAACATCTTTCAACATAATTTTTCTCTAGGAACATATCAAAATAAACATAGGGAAGCAATAACGCGAGCTATTGATCTACAACATAATTTGCAAAATACTATCAGGACTAAGTTCATGATAAATTTAAGTTCAATTAATCATATTACTTAAGAACTCCCACTTAGATAGACATCCCTCTAATCCTCTAAGTGATCACGTGATCCAAATCAACTAAACCATGTCCGATCATCACGTGAGATGGAGTAGTTTCAATGGTGAACATCACTATGTTGATCATATCTACTATATGATTCACGCTCGACCTTTCGGTCTCCGTGTTCCGAGGCCATATCTGTTATATGCTAGGCTCGTCAAGCTTAACCTGAGTATTCCGCGTGTGCAACTGTTTTGCACCCGTTGTATTTGAACGTAGAGCCTATCACACCCGATCATCACGTGGTGTCTCAGCACGAAGAACGTTCGCAACGGTGCATACTCAGGGAGAACACTTATACTTTGATAATTTAGTGAGGGATCATCTTATAATGCTACCGTCAATCAAAGCAAGATAAGATGCATAAAAGATAAACATCACATGCAATCAATATAAGTGATATGATATGGCCATCATCATCTTGTGCTTGTGATCTCCATCTCCGAAGCACCGTCATGATCACCATCGTCACTGGCACGACACATTAATCTTCATCGTAGCATCGTTGTCGTCTCGCCAATCTTATGCGTCTACGACTATCGCTACTGCTTAGTGATAAAGTAAAGCATTACAGGGCGATTGCATTGCATACAATAAAGCGACAACCATATGGCTCTTGCCAGTTGCCGATAACTTGGTTACAAAACATGATCATCTCATACAATAAAATTTAGCATCATGTCTTGACCATATCACATCACAACATGCCCTGCAAAAACAAGTTAGACGTCCTCTACTTTGTTGTTGCAAGTTTTACGTGGCTGCTACGGGCTTAGCAAGAACCGTTCTTACCTACGCATCAAAACCACAACGATAGTTTGTCAAGTTGGTGCTGTTTTAACATTCGCAAGGACCGGGCGTAGCCACACTCGGTTCAACTAAAGTTGGAGAAACTCACACCCGCCAGCCACCTGTGTGCAAAGCACGTCGGTAGAACCAGTCTCGCGTAAGCGTACGCGTAATGTCGGTCTGGGCCGCTTCATCCAACAATACCGCCGAACCAAAGTATGACATGCTGGTAAGCAGTATGACTTATATCGCCCACAACTCACTTGTGTTCTACTCGTGCATATAACATCAACGCATAAAACCTGGCTCTGATACCACTGTTGGGGAACGTAGTAATTTCAAAAAATTTCCTACGCACACGCAAGATCATGGTGATGCATAGCAATGAGAGGGGAGAGTGTTGTCCACATACCCTCGTAGACCGAAAGCGGAAGCCTTAACACAACGCGGTTGATGTAGTCGTACGTCTTCGCGATCCGACTGATCAAGTACCGAACGCACGGCACGTCCGAGTTCAGCACACGTTCAGCCCGATGACGTCCCTCGAACTCCGATCCAGCCGAGTGTTGAGGGAGAGTTTCGTCAGCACGACGGCGTGGTGATGATGATGATGTTCTACCGACGCAGGGCTTCGCCTAAGCACCGCTACAGTATTATCGAGGTGGACTATGGTGGAGGAGGGCACCGCACACGGCTAAAAGATCAAATGATCAATTGTTGTTCCTAGAGGTGCCCCCCTGCCCCCGTATACAAAGGAGCAAGGGGGGAGGCAGCCGGCCTAGGAGGAGGGCGCGCCAAGGGGGGAGTCCTACTCCCACTGGGAGTAGGACTCCTCCTTTCCTTGTTGGAGTAGGAGAAGGGAAGGGAGAAGGAGAAGGAAGGAAGGGGGCGCCCCCCTTCCCTAGTCCAATTCGGACTAGTCCATGGGGAGGGGTGCGGCCACCCTTTGGGGCCTTTCTCTCCTTTCCCCTATGGCTCATTAAGGCCCAATAAGAATTCCCGTAACTCTCCGGTACTCCAAAAATACCCGAATCACTCGGAACCTTTCCGATGTCCGAATATAGTCGCCAATATATCGATCTTTACGTCTCGACCATTTCGAGACTCCTCGTCATGTCCCTAATCTCATCCGGGACTCCGAACTCCTTCGGTACATCAAAACACATAAACTCATAATATAATCGCCATCGAACTTTAAGCGTGCGGACCCTACGGGTTCGAGAACAATGTCGACATGACCAAGACACGTCTCCGGTCAATAACTAATAGCGGAACCTGGATGCTCATATTGGCTCCCACATATTCTACGAAGATCTTTATCGGTCAAACCGCATAACAACATACGTTGTTCCCTTTGTCATCGGTATGTTACTTGCCTGAGATTCGATCGTCGGTATCTCAATATCTAGTTCAATCTCGTTACCGGCAAGTCTCTTTACTCGTTCTGTAATACATCATCCCGCAACTAACTCATTAGTTGCAATGCTTGCAAGGCTTATAGTGATGTGCATTACCTAGTGGGCCCAGAGATACCTCTCCGACAATCGGAGTGACAAATCCTAATCTCGAAATACGCCAACCCAACAAGTACCTTGGAGACACCTGTAGAGTACCTTTATAATCACCCAGTTACGTTATGACGTTTGGTAGCACACAAAGTGTTCCTCCGGTAAACGGGAGTTGCATAATCTCATAGTCATAGGAACATGTATAAGTCATGAAGAAAGCAATAGCAACAAACTAAACGATCAAGTGCTAAGCTAACGGAATGGGTCAAGTCAATCACATCATTCTCCTAATGATGTGATCCCGTTAATCAAATGACAACTCATGTCTATGGTTAGGAAACATAACCATCTTTAATTAACGAGCTAGTCAAGTAGAGGCATACTAGTGACACTCTGTTTGTCTATGTATTCACACATGTATTATGTTTCTGGTTAATACAATTCTAGCATGAATAATAAACATTTATCATGATCTAAGGAAATAAATAATAACTTTATTATTGCCTGTAGGGCATATTTCCTTCTGTTGGAAATATGCCCTAGAGGCAATAATAAATGGTTATTATTATATTTCTTTGTTCATGATAATTGTCTATTGTTCATGTTATAATTGTGTTATCCGGAAATCGTAATACATGTGTGAATATATAGACCACAACGTGTCCCTAGTAAGCCTCTAGTTGACTAGCTCGTTGATCAACAGATAGTCATGGTTTCCTGACTATGGACATTGGATGTCATTGATAACGGGATCACATCATTAGGAGAATGATGTGATGGACAAGACCCAATCATAAGCATAGCATAAAAGATCGTGTAGTTCGTTTGCTAGAGATTTTCCAATGTCAAGTATCTTTTCCTTAGACCATGAGATCGTGCAACTCCCGGATACCGTAGGAGTGCTTTGGGTGTGCCAAACGTCACAACGTAACTGGGTGACTATAAAGGTACACTACGGGTATCTCCGAAAGTGTCTGTTGAGTTGGCATGGATTGAGACTGGGATTTGTCACTCCGTATGACGAAGAGGTATCTCTGGGCCCACTCGGTAATGCATCATCATAATGAGCTCAATGTGACTAAGGAGTTAGCCACGGGATCATGCATTACGGTACGAGTAAAGTGACTTGCCGGTAACGAGATTGAACAAGGTATTGGGATACCGACGATCGAATCTCGGGCAAGTAACGTACCGATTGACAAAGGGAATTGTATACGGGATTGATTGAATCCTCGACATCGTGGTTCATCTGATGAGATCATCGTGGAACATGTGGGAGCCAACATGGGTATCCAGATCCCGCTGTTGGTTATTGACCGGAGAGGCGTCTCGGTCATGTCTGCATGTCTCCCGAACCCGTAGGGTCAACACACTTAAGGTTCGGTGACGCTAGGGTTGTAGAGATATTAGTATGCGGAAACCCGAAAGTTGTTCGGAGTCCCGGATGAGATCCCGGACGTCACGAGGAGTTTCGGAATGGTCCGGAGGTGAAGAATTATATATAGGAAGTCCAGTTTCGGCCACCGGGAAAGTTTCGGGGGTTATCGGTATTGTACGGGGACCACCGGAAGGGTCCCGGGGGTCCACCGGGTGGGGCCACCTATCCCGGAGGGCCCCATGGGCTGAAGTGGGAAGGGAACCAGCCCTTAGTGGGCTGGGGTGCCCCCCATGGGCCTCCCCCTGCGCCTAGGGTTGGAAACCCTTGGGGTGGGGGGCGCCCCACTTGACTTGGGGGGGGGGGGGAAGTTTCCCCCCTAGCCGCCGCCCCCCCCTTGTAGATGGGATCCAGGGCCGGCGCCCCCCCCAGGGGGCCTATATATAGTGGGGGGAGGGAGGGCAGCAGAACCACAGCCCCTGGCGCCTCCCTCTCCCCCTGCAACACCTCTCCCTCTCGCAGAAGCTTGGCGAAGCCCTGCCGAGATCCCCGCTACTTCCACCACCACGCCGTCGTGCTGCTGGATCTCCATCAGGCTCTCCTTCCCCCTTGCTGGATCAAGAAGGAGGAGACGTCGCTGCTCCGTACGTGTGTTGAACGCGGAGGTGCCGTCCGTTCGGCACTCGGTCATCGGTGATTTGGATCACGACGAGTACGACTCCATCAACCCCGTTCATTAGAACGCTTCCGCTCGCGATCTACAAGGGTATGTAGATGCACTCCTTTCCCCTCGTTGCTAGTATACTCCATAGATGGATCTTGGTGATGCGTAGGAAATTTTAAAATTCTGCTACGATCCCCAACAGTGGCATCATGAGCCAGGCCTATGCGTAGTTACTATGCACGAGTAGAACACAAAGCAGTTGTGGGCGTAGATGTTGTCAATTTTTCTTGCCACTACTAGTCTTATCTTGTTTCGGCGGTATTGTGGGATGAAGCGGCCCGGACCGACCTTACACGTACGCTTACGTGAGACAGGTTCCACCGACTGACATGCACTAGTTGCATAAGGTGGCTAGCGGGTGTCTGTCTCTCCCACTTTAGTCGAAACGGATTCGATGAAAAGGGTCCTTATGAAGGGTAAATAGAAATTGGCATATCACGTTGTGGTTTTACGTAGGTAAGAAACGTTCTTGCTAGAAACCTATACAAGCCACATAAAAACTTGCAACAACAATTAGAGGACGTCTAACTTGTTTTTGCAGCATGTGCCTTGTGATGTGATATGGCCAGAAGATGTGATGAATGATACATGTGATGTATGAGATTGATCATATTCTTGTAATAGGAATCACGACTTGCATGTCGATGAGTATGACAACCGGCAGGAGCCATAGGAGTTGTCTTTATTTTTTGTATGACCTGCGTGTCATTGAAGAACGCCATGTAAATTACTTTACTTTATTGCTAAACGCGTTAGCCATAGAAGTAGAAGTAATCGTTGGCGTGACAACTTCATGAAGACACAATGATGGAGATCATGATGATGGAGATCATGGTGTCATGCCGGTGACGAAGATGATCATGACGCCCCGAAGATGGAGATCAAAGGAGCAGAATGATATTGGCCATATCATGTCACTATTTGATTGCATGTGATGTTTATCATGTTTTGCATCTTATTTGCTTAGAACGACGGTAGTAAGTAAGATGATCCCTTATAATAATTTCAAGAAAGTGTTCCCCCCTAACTGTGCACCGTTGCGAAGGTTCGTTGTTTCGAAGCACCACGTGATGATCGGGTGTGATAGATTCTAACGTTCGCATACAATGGGTGTTGACGAGCCTAGCATGTACAGACATGGCCTCGGAACACACGCAATACACTTAGGTTGACTTGACGAGCCTAGCATGTACATACATGGCCTCGGAACACGGAAGACCGAAAGGTCGAGCATGAGTCGTATAGAAGATACGACCAACATGGAGATGTTCACCGATCTTGACTAGTCCGTCTCACGTGATGATCGGACACGGCCTAGTTAACTCGGATCATGTTTCACTTAGATGACTAGAGGGATGTCTATCTGAGTGGGAGTTCATTTAGTAATTTGATTAGATGAACTTAATTATCATGTATTTAGTCTAAAATCTTTACAATATGTCTTGTAGATCAAATGGCCCACGTTGCCCTCAACTTCAATGCGTTCCTAGAGAAAACCAAGCTGAAAGATGATGGCAGCAACTATACGGACTGGGTCCGGAACCTGAGGATCATCCTCATAGCTGCCAAGAAAGATTATGTCCTAGAAGCACCGCTAGGTGAAGCACCAATCCCAGAGAACCAAGACGTTATGAACGCTTGGCAATCACGTGCTGATGATTACTCCCTCGTTCAGTGCGGCATGCTTTACAGCTTAGAACCAGGTCTCCAAAAGCGTTTTGAGAAACATGGAGCATATGAGATGTTCGAAGAGCTGAAAATGGTTTTCCAAGCTCATGCCCGGGTCGAGAGATATGAAGTCTCCGACAAGTTCTTCAGCTATAAAATGGAGGAAAATAGTTCTGTTAGTGAGCACATACTCAGAATGTCTGGGTTGCACAACCGCTTGTCTCAGCTGGGAGTTAATCTCCCGGATGACGCGGTCATTGACAGAATCCTTCAGTCGCTTCCACCGAGCTACAAGAGCTTTGTGATGAACTTCAATATGCAGGGGATGGAAAAGACCATTCCTGAGGTATATTCAATGCTGAAATCAGCGGAGGTGGAGATCAGAAAGGAACATCAAGTGTTGATGGTGAATAAAACCACTAAGTTCAAGAAAGGCAAGGGTAAGAAGAACTTCAAGAAGGACGGCAAGGGAGTTGCCGCGCCCGGTAAGCCAGTTGCCGGGAAGAAGCCAAGGAATGGACCCAAGCCTGAGACTGAGTGCTTTTATTGCAAGGGAAGTGGTCACTGGAAGCGGAACTGCCCCAAATACTTAGCGGACAAGAAGGCCGGCAACACCAAAGGTATATGTGATATACATGTAATTGATGTGTACCTTACCAGTACTCGTAGTAGCTCCTGGGTATTTGATACCGGTGCGGTTGCTCATATTTGTAACTCAAAACAGGAACTGCGGAATAAGCGGAGACTGGCAAAGGACGAGGTGACGATGCGCATCGAGAATGGTTCCAAGGTCGATGTGATCGCCGTCGGCATGCTACCTCTGCATTTACCTACGGGATTAGTTTTAAACCTCAATAATTGTTATTTAGTGCCAGCTTTGAGCATGAACATTGTATCTGGATCTCGTTTGATTCGAGATGGCTACTCATTTAAATCCGAGAATAATGGTTGTTCTATTTATATGAGAGATATGTTTTATGGTCATGCCCCGCTGGTCAATGGTTTATTCTTGATGAATCTCGAACGTGATGTTACACATATTCATAGTGTGAATACCAAAAGATGTAAAGTTGATAACGATAGTCCCACATACTTGTGGCACTGCCGCCTTGGTCACATTGGTGTCAAGCGCATGAAGAAGTTCCATGCAGATGGACTTTTGGAGTCTCTTGATTATGAATCATTTGACACGTGCGAACCATGCCTCATGGGTAAGATGACCAAGACTCCGTTCTCCGAAACAATGGAGCGAGCAACCAACTTATTGGAAATCATACATACGATGTGTGCGGTCCAATGAGTGTTGAGGCTCGCGGAGGATATCGTTATGTTCTCACTCTCACTGATGACTTAAGTAGATATGGGTATGTCTACCTAATGAAACACAAGTCTGAAACCTTTGAAAAGTTCAAGGAATTTCAGAGTGAGGTTGAGAATCAACGTGACAGGAAAATAAAATTCTTACAATCAGATCGTGGTGGAGAATATTTAAGTCACGAATTTGGTACGCACTTAAGGAAATGTGGAATCGTTTCACAACTCACGCCGCCTGAAACACCTCAGCGAAATGGTGTGTCCAAACGTCGTAATCGCACTCTATTGGATATGGTGCGATCTATGATGTCTCTTACCGATCTACCGCTCTCATTTTGGGGCGATGCTTTAGAGACTGCCGCATTCACTTTAAATAGGGCTCCGTCGAAATTCGTTGAGACGACACCGTATGAATTATGGTTTGGGAAGAAACCTAAGCTGTCGTTTCTAAAAGTTTGGGGATGCGATGCTTATGTCAAGAAACTTCAACCTGAAAAGCTCGAACCCAAGTCGGAAAAATGCGTCTTCATAGGATACCCTAAGGAAACCATTGGGTATACCTTCTACCTCAGATCCGAAGGCAAGATCTTTGTTGCCAAGAATGGGTCCTTTCTGGAGAAAGACTTTCTCACCCGTAGCGAAGCTGAAGTCCGTCCGAATCATGTTAGCAATTGCCGCATTCTATGATTATGAGATATGGCAAATGGACGTCAAAACAGCATTCCTTAACGGTTTTCTTAAGGAAGAATTGTATATGATGCAGCCGGAAGGTTTTGTCGATCCTAAGAATGCTAACAAGGTATGCAAGCTCCATCGCTCCATCTATGGACTGGTGCAAGCATCTCGGAGTTGGAACATTCGTTTTGATGAGATGATCAAAGCGTTTGGGTTTACACAGACTTATGGAGAAGCCTGTGTTTACAAGAAAGTGAGTGGGAGCTCTGTAGCATTTCTCTTATTATATGTGGATGACATACTATTGATGGGAAATGATATAGAATTCTTGGAAAGTATAAAGGCCTATTTGAATAAGTGTTTTTCAATGAAGGACCTTGGAGAAGCTGCTTATATATTAGGCATCAAGATCTATAGAGATAGATCAAGACGCCTCATTGGTCTTTCACAGAGTACGTACCTTGACAAGATATTGAAGAAGTTTAATATGGATCAGTCCAAGAAGGGGTTCTTGCCTGTATTGCAAGGTGTGCAATTGAGCACGGCTCAATGCCCGACCACGGCAGAAGATAGAGAAAAGATGAGTGTCCTCCCCTATGCCTCGGCCATAGGGTCTATTATGTATGCCATGCTGTGTACCAGACCTGATGTAAACCTTGTCGTAAGTTTGGTAGGAAGGTACCAAAGTAATCCCGGCATGGAACACTGGACAGCGGTCAAGAATATCCTGAAGTACCTAAAGAGGACTAAGGATATGTTTCTTGTTTATGGAGGTGACGAAGAGCTCGTCGTAAAGGGTTACGTCGATGCTAGCTTCAACACAGATCTGGATGACTCGAAGTCACAAACCGGGTACGTGTATATTTTGAATGGAGGAGCAGTAAGCTGGTGCAGTTGCAAGCAAAGCGTCGTGGCGGAATCTACATGTGAAGCGGAGTACATGGCAGCCTCAGAGGCAGCGCAAGAAGCAATCTGGATGAAGGAGTTCATTACCGACCTAGGGGTGATTCCCAACGCGTCGGGCCCGATGACTCTCTTCTGTGACAACACTGGAGCTATTGCCCTTGCCAAGGAGCCCAGGTTTCACAGGAAGACCAGGCATATCAAGCGTCGCTTCAACTCCATTCGTGAAAGTGTTCAAAATGGAGAAATAGATATTTGTAAAGTACATACGGACCTGAATGTAGCAGATCTGTTGACTAAACCTCTCCCTAGAGCAAAACATGATCAACACCAGAACGCTATGGGTGTTCGATTCATCACAATGTAACTAGATTATTGACTCTAGTGCAAGTGGGAGACTGTTGGAAATATGCCCCAGAGGCAATAATAAATGGTTATTATTATATTTCTTTGTTCATGATAATTGTCTATTGTTCATGCTATAATTGTGTTATCCGGAAATCGTAATACATGTGTCAATATATAGACCACATCATGTCCCTAATAAGCCTCTAGTTGACTAGCTCGTTGATCAACAGATAGTCATGGTTTCCTGACTATGGACATTGGATGTCATTGATAACGGGATCACATCATTAGGAGAATGATGTGATGGACAAGACCCAATCGTAAGCATAGCATAAAAGATCGTGTAGTTCGTTTGCTAGAGCTTTTCCAATGTCAAGTATCTTTTCCTTAGACCATGAGATCGTGCAACTCCCGGATACCGTAGGAGTGCTTTGGGTGTGCCAAACGTCACAACGTAACTGGGTGACTATAAAGGTACACTACGGGTATCTCCGAAAGTGTCTGTTGAGTTGGCATGGATCGAGACTGGGATTTGTCACTCCGTATGACGGAGGGGTATCTCTGGGCCCACTCGGTAATGCATCATCATAATGAGCTCAATGTGACTAAGGAGTTAGCCACGGGATCATGCATTACGGTACGAGTAAAGTGACTTGCCGGTAACGAGATTGAACAAGGTATTGGGATACCGACGATCGAATCTCGGGCAAGTAACGTACTGATTGACAAAGGGAATTGTATACGGGATTGATTGAATCCTCGACATCCTGGTTCATCCGATGAGATCATCGTGGAACATGTGGGAGCCAACATGGGTATCCAGATCCCGCTGTTGGTTATTGACCGGAGAGGCGTCTCGGTCATGTCTGCATGTCTCCCGAACCCGTAGGGTCTACACACTTAAGGTTCGGTGACGCTAGGGTTGTAGAGATATTAGTATGCGGAAACCCGAAAGTTGTTCGGAGTCCCGGATGAGATCCCGGACGTCACGAGGAGTTCCGGAATGGTCCGGAGGTGAAGAATTATATATAGGAAGTCCAGTTTCGGCCACCGGGAAAGTTTCGGGGGTTATCGGTATTGTACGGGGACCACCGGAAGGGTCCCGGGGGTCCACCGGGTGGGGCCACCTATCCCGGAGGGCCCCATGGGCTGAAGTGGGAAGGTACCAGCCCTTAGTGGGCTGGGGCGCGCCCCATGGGCCTCCCCCTGCGCCTAGGGTTGGAAACCCTGGGGGTGGGGGGCGCCCCACTTGACTTGGGGGGGAAGTTTCCCCCCTGCCCCCCCCCCTTGTAGATGGGATCCAGGGCCGGCGCCCCCCCAGGGGGCCTATATATAGTGGGGGGGAGGGAGGGCAGCAGAACCACAGCCCCTGGCGCCTCCCTCTCCCCCTGCAACACCTCTCCCTCTCGCAGAAGCTTGGCGAAGCCCTGCCGAGATCCCCGCTACTTCCACCACCACGCCGTCGTGCTGCTGGATCTCCATCAACCTCTCCTTCCCCCTTGCTGGATCAAGAAGGAGGAGACGTCGCTGCTCCGTACGTGTGTTGAACGCGGAGGTGCCGTCCGTTCGGCACTCGGTCATCGGTGATTTGGATCACGACGAGTACGACTCCATCAACCCCGTTCATTAGAACGCTTCCGCTCGCGATCTACAAGGGTATGTAGATGCACTCCTTTCCCCTCGTTGCTAGTATACTCCATAGATGGATCTTGGTGATGCGTAGGAAATTTTAAAATTCTGCTACGATCCCCAACACCTTCATCATTCTCCTAATGATGTGATCCCGTTATCAATGACATCTAATGTCCATAGTCAGGAAACCATGACCATCTGTTGATCAACGAGCTAGTCAACTAGAGGCTCACTAGGGACTTGTTGTGTTCTATGTATTCACACATGTATTATGGTTTCCGGTCAAAACAATTATAGCATTAACAACAGACAATTATCATGAACAAGGAAATATAATAATAACCTTTTTATTATTGCCTCTAGGGCATATTTCCAACACGATGGTCTGGAAGGACAGGGTGAAGAAGAAGGCTATGATTATGATGGCTCCGGTGACCCAATGCCGGTACAAGAAGGAGACCGTGATGACGGCTCCGGTGACCGGACCGATTCCGGCCAGGTATATATATTAGTTAAGCCTGTGCTGACTAGCTAATTGATGCATTCATTGTTTTCGTATGTACACATATTAATTAACTCTCGTCTTTCTTCTTTTTTCTAGCCCTCCGGATCGAGCACAACTTCGGTAAGGAGACGAGGCCCGAAGAAAATGTCGCGCTCGGATGAAAGGTTTGAGATCACAGCAATCGCGCGCGATGGCCAACCGATTGAACCCATCCGGACAAAGGATGCATTTGCTGCTCAGTGCGGGGTTCTTGTTAGGGACAAGATCCCGATCAGTATCCACCAATGGTTAAAGCCTAAGAATGAAGACCCTGAGGTGTCTTATGTCTCCGATATGCAGAAAGAAGATCTTTGGAAAATGCTTAAGGCAAATTTCACCCTACCGCCAGAGGAGGATCCGGAGAAGCCAGTTAAAGAGCAATTGATCAAGTCTCATGCTCTTAAGAAGATGGCAGAACTATTCAGGAGGTGGAAGAATGAGCTGAAAACATCGTTTGTCGACCAAGAAAAGACACCATAATTCCAAGGAAAGTATGAGAAGATCAGAGATCACTGGCCCGCATTTGTGGCCCACAAGACATCGGACAAGAGTAAGAAGATGTCAGCGACAAACAAGAAAAATGCTACGAAGAAGAAGCATCACCATCGCACGGGGTCAGGTGGCTACCTCAAAGCCCAACCTTTGTGGGATAAGGCTGAGAATGACCTGATTGCTAAAGGGGTCGAACAGAGACATTGAACTGGCCAGACCGTTGCCGGACTTGGTTCTTCAGGGTTGGCGGAACCTTGGACCCTGTAACAAGGAAGTGCGTTTGGACGGACGAGCAACTGCGAATACCCGTCACGAGGCTTCAGGAGTATATCAAGGCAGCGCAACAAGGGACGTTCGTTCCAGACAGAGAGAAGGACGAGCTCACAATGGCCCTCGGGAATCCTGAGCACCCTGGACGGACACGAGGCACGCCAGGCTCCGTCCCGTGGAAGGCTGGGTTTCCGGACGCAGGGGGTTACAAATGCCAGGAGAGGAGGAAGAAAGTGGAGCATAGCCAACTGCAGGCACTGCACGCAAGGGTACAAGGGCTAGAGGAACGAGAAGCAAATCGCAGCAAACGACCTACCGAAGCTTCCCCTGAAGCTACCCCGCCATCTCAGCGGAGAAGAAGCGTGGCTTCCACCGAGAAGCTTCAGCTGGAGCCTGTCTTCACGGCTCCTGCTAGCTACCCCGTGGATGCTATCACAAAGTCTCAACATTGCCACCTTATGACGCAATGGATGAATTTCAAAGTCAAGGCAGCTGTTGGCTCTGTTTTACCTACTGAACCTGGCGCAACCTACCACTGCCGGTCGATTCTAGAAGGATATGCTAGGGTGATGGTGGATGAAATAACGGGCAGATTTGAGGACCTCTAGCTTGACCACCCTAGGGTGAAGGGGAGATTCGGCTGGGTTCTTCTCTGAAGACTCCATGCCTATGGCGGAAGGAGCTCATCAACCTTCCGAACTGGACGCCTCCGCCTCCTCCTCCTCCTCCGGCGAGTCAGGGCACTCCACCTCCTCCTCCTCCTCCGGTGAGTGATCAGGGCACTCAGCCTCCTTCTCCGGCGCGTGGCGGCACTCCGCCTCCTTCTCCGCCTGCGTCGGCGCGCCCGAGCAGCCAGCCTCCTCCTTCTCCGTCTCGTCAACAAGGGCGGAAGAGACCCGCCGCCGCTCCGGCTGCTCTGACGCGTCGTCCTTCTCCTCCGCCACGTAAGAAAGGAAAGACAGCCGCAGCCGCTCCGTCTGCTCCTTCGTCTAGCAGTACAGCCAGAGGCGGGAGGCAATACAGATTCGGTCCTTCTCTGAAGGCTCCAGAGAAGTTACCATACGAGAGGAGCCTGGAGGAAAACACGAAGATCGTGCAAGCCGAAGTGAAGAACTTCTTTGAAGGGGTGAAAGCACAGAAACATCCACCTCCGGAGGAGAAGATAGATCCGGTGAAAGCGAAGCGTACTCTGGCTGCCCTGAAGAAACCACCAAAGTCTCCGCCGGAAGGCAACTATGAGCGCATTATTAAAAAGTCATTTGTCGAAGCGGTGCGGTCGGGAAGTACTGTCAGTGATCAAAGGTTAGCAGAACGACGAGCTGGGAAAAAATTGCCCAGCTCGGCGAACAAGCGAACCAATCGTTCCCCCTGCTCCAGGTGTCTAGCGATATCGTCGCTAATGATCCGGGCGGGATGGTGCCCGGTTATAACAATCTTGGAGATTACCTGCCCGACGATGTACATTATGATTTCTTGGAGGTGGACGAACACAAATACGTGTACGAGAAGCCTCTCGTCAAAGATGAAAGATCTCTAACAACGATGATGCGAAGATTCCATGATTGGTACATGAAAACCTACAGAGAGTCTGAGGGGAAGAATATTTTGACGCTGAGAGTTAGAGAGGAGCATGACCTCGTTGGAATTGAACTGTTGAATGTTCCATTTGAGGAGTTCTTCACGTTTTTCAATCAAAAGGCCCTCGATAAATTAACGGCCACTTGCTACTGCCTGTAAGTAGTACTACTTCTGTCATTAAGTCTCTATATATAGGTCAGCTCTTTCATTGCATGTATTTTTAATTATCCTCACTATATTATGCAGATTGAAGATCGCCGAATTGAAGAAAAGACAAATCGGTGATATTGGGTTCATTAACACAAATCTCATAGATGCATATATGGTTGAATTTCAGGCCAGAGAGACCGAGGCCAAGCTGCTACAATCGTTTGTATTAAATCAAAACAAAGCTATAATACTCTTTCCTTACAACTTCAAGTGAGTGTTACTGTCTTGTGCATATTCGGTTTCCCTTATTAGTCGAGGTTATAGTAATGTAATTGATGAGTTATGCATGCGTGTGCAGCTTCCACTATATTCTCCTAAAGATTAAGCTTGAGCAGGGACTAGTAACCGTCTTAGACTCGAGATGAAAAGATCCCAAGGAGTATGCGGACATGATTGAAATTCTAGAGAAGTAAGTTAAATCGATCATTATCGCTCCATATCGGCAACTTTGTTCTTTTCCTGATATCAAGTAATTGTTTTCTTTGTCTAGCAGGGTTTGGAAAAAATTCACCTCAAAAATTCCGGGACTGCCGAAGAAGCTGCAATTTAGACACCCGAAAGTAAGTACTATAGTAGCATGTTCCGTGCATCTCCTAGTGATTCAAGCGCTAGTTTCATCAATACCATTTAGCATGCTTGCTAATTATCAGTTTGATTGACCTCTATTTCTTGTAAAGTGGTTGTGGCAGTAACAAGGGAATGATTACTGTGGATACTACATTTGCGAGTTCATCCGCCACACGACCTGTGAGCGGGGCTACTCTGACAAACAATATGAAGTGCGTAAATAATAATATTCACAATTTTATTTTATTACCATCATTTGTGTTGAGTTTCATTTATTCATATATATGTATTGACCCCTTTTCAAATTAGATATTTCGGATGTGGGATGAACTCCTATCACCAGATCGTATGCGAGCAATTCAAGAGGAATTGGCGGCATTCTTTCTTGACCACGTGATCGCTAAAGACGGAGAATTACCATGTTGTAACGCCCACGATGCGGCTATATCTCCCACGTGTCGAGGCACGACTTAGAGGCATAACCGCATTGTGGTATTGTCGCAAGAAGGGTTATCTTCACACAATCCCATGTAATGAACAAGAATGGGATAACGAGAGTTGGCTTACAATCGCCACTTCACACAATACATAAATTTAATTCATACATCATCCAAAATCCACACATAGACCGACTACGGTCAAAATCCAAATGAAAATAAGATAACCCCAAATGCTAGATCCCCGATCGTCCCAACTGGGCTCCACTACTGATCATCAGGAAAAGAAACATAGTAACGACCACGTTCCTCGTCGAACTCACACTTGAGCTCGGTTGCGTCATCTGCACTGGCATCGTCGGCACCTGCAACTGTTTTGGTAGAATCTGTGAGTCACGAGGACTCAGCAATCTCACACCCGCGAGATCAAGACTATTTAAGCTTATAGGAAAGGATGGTGTAATGAGGTGGAGTTGCAGCAGGCACTAAGCATATATGGTGGCTAACATACGCAAAAGAGAGCGAGAAGAGAAGCAACGCAATGGTCGCGAAGCTAGAAATGATCAAGAAGTGATCCTGAAACTACTTACGTTCATGCATAACTCAAACCGTGTTCACTTCCCGGACTCCGCCGAGAAGAGACCATCACGGCTACACACACAGTTGATGTATTTTACTTGGGTCAAGTGACAAGTTCTCTACAACCGGACATTAACAAATTCCCATCTGCCTCATAACCGCGGGCACGGCTTTCGAAAGATAATACCCTGCAGGGGTGTCCCAACTTAGCCCATTATAAGCTCTCACGGTTAATGAAGGATAAACCTTCTCCCGGGAAGACCCGATCAGTCTCGGAATCCCGGTTTACAAGACATTTTGACAATGGTAAAACAAGACCAGCAAAGCCACCCGAATGTGCCGACAAATCCCGATAGGAGCTGCACATATCTCGTTCTCAGGGCACACCGGATTGTCCAAGTTGCCGATAGGCGAGCCCAGAGTTGCCCCTGGTGGCCACCGGCGATTGACAGATTGGACAATACTCAGAGGAGCACTGGCCCGGGGGTTTAAATAAAGATGACCCTCGGGCTCGCGAAAACCCAAGGGGAAAAGGCTTAGGTGGCAAATGGTAAAACCAAGGTTGGGCCTTGCTGGAGGAGTTTTATTCAAAGCGAACTGTCAAGGGGGTCTGTTGAGGATATAACCATTAGAGTCACCCGCCCAGGAGGGGCCGGGTTACGTTATAATGATCATCACGTAAAGCCCAGTACCAGGCTAGAGGATGGCGGATCAATAGTGGGCTTAAGACCCGGAGGCGGCTTAAGGCCCGTAGTGATAAACCACCGTTATGGCAAGACTTGTAATGTAAGGCAAGAGTAGTTAAGAGTCCGAGCTGGATACTGCTATAAGCCGGCCGGGACTCTGAGAGCCGCGGGGCGTCAACCTCTCTATATAAAGGGACGACCCGGCGGTGGTTCAGGGAAAAGGACGACAGATCGAGAGCCGGGCATAGCAATTAAGCTCCCTGGTCATCGAAACTCTAAGTAATACCACCTCAACTGGACGTAGGCTTTCACCTTCACCGAAAGGGGCCGAACCAGTATAACCCTCGTGTTCCTTGTCCCGTTTAACCCCTTTAAGCTTCCTAGCTGCGATGGCTCCATGACTAAGTCCTTGCACGAGGACATCTGACGTGATAATTGCACGACAGTTGGCGCCCACCATGGGGCTGGCGCACGGTGGATTTGAGTTCTTGAAGGGCAGCTTCGAAGGGCTCAAGGGATATGCTGTGGGCCGGATGACCAAGAGTCGTCGTGGCAAGCTCTACATCGACGATGCAAACTGGGGCCCCGACGCCGGCTCAATTGAGTACGGGTACCGGGTCCCCTTCGGCGGAATCCATGTCTTTATTGGCAAGATTGGTGAGCCGGGCCCTGAGCCGGACCTCTGCGCCGATCTCGTCGAGACGGCTCAACGTGCACGACCCGCCCGGACTTTGCCTGCCTTGAAGCGTGCTTTCGTGGGATGCGTCCATGGAGAGCTCTCTGAAGGATCTGGATCTGGTGATGAGACGGCCGCTCGCTCTGACGGCGAGTCATCCACAGAGGAGACCGATTCGTTATACCAACTTCAAGATGGCAGGCTCAGGGGTTGTTTCGATGGCGACAGTATTCCGGACCCCTTTGAGCCGCCGAGCCGGGTTGGAATCTTCATGGCTGGTGCACAACCTGTTCAAAACCCCGCCGCCGGAGCAGGAAGCCCTGTGCCCTCGCCGTCTCAGGTGCTGATGGATCTCACAGACAAGATGACGGCCCTGTTAACCGCTATGGTCGCCCCAGCGGATCAAGCTCAGCATGACGCAGAGGTGGCACAGTTAAAGTTGGATCTAGCAAAAGCCAAGGAGGATCTGGCGGCGGAAGGGATCAGGATGGCTGCGGAGAGGGCGGCTCTCGACGCCCAGACTCAGCTGATTCAGGCACAGTCCTTCCGGCTCACGATGGATCAGAACGCGTCCAATGAGGTCATGAGAAGGAGGCATCAAAAGGCCCAATCTCGACTCCCTCCGGTTTACGATCCTCGAAACCTCTTCAACACGCCTGGTGCAGGGCCCAGTAACCCGCCAGAGATCACGATGCCCGGGGCTGGAACGTCAATTCAGCCTCAAGTGATGGGGCCTCCCCGGGTGAATGCTGCCCCGCCTCAGTATGTGCCAATACCACCGGGTCATTATGCCAACCCGTTGGAAAACATGGTCGCCGCGGCGGCGCGACTGCCGGCTCTCCGCAATGAACGTTTGCCCAAGGATTTCAAAGGGCCTAGGAAGGTGCCTAATTACACGGCTGATTTACAACCCGGTGCATGGATCGAGAGCTACGAGATGGCCATGGAGTTGCTGGAGGTCAGTGAAGCAGCAATGGCCAAGTACTTCACCATGATGTTAGATGGAACTGCCCGCACTTGGTTGAAGGGACTGCCACCGAACTCTATCGGGTCTTGGGCTGAGCTAAAAGCCCGGTTCATCCAAAACTTCAAAGATACATGTAGGCAATCTATGTCAATTGTGGATTTGACTAACTGCAAGCAGCAGGAGGGTGAGTCTACGACCCATTCGGTTCGCCGGGTCAAAGAGATAATACATTCATCTGATAAGATGGATGCCGGCTCTGCGGTCTTAATGTTAGAGCAGAATTGTCGTTTTGCGCCCCTGAAGATGAAGCTCGGGCGGCTCAAGCGCGATTGCAATGATATGGGTACGCTGATGGCGGCTCTGGTCAAGTACGCCGACTCTGATAGTACCAAGGATCCCGCGTCGGATGATGAAAGGACAGGGAAGGGAAAACGGAATGGCAATGGCAAGGCCCCCCAGCATAACCCGGCGAACCAAGGAGGTAACAAGCGTAAGGCTGATGGCAGTATAGAATTTGTGGCCAACACCAATTCACAGGGTAACGACCACCGGCGCAAGGGGAGACCACCTCCCCGAGCCGGCGGGTCAGGCCCGACGCTTGAGCAATTGTTAAATGAGCCCTGCCCGAGGCATGGCTCTAGGGAAAAGCCGGCCACTCATCTATGGAAGGACTGTGCAATCATGAAGGCCTTTAAGAATTCCAATGCTTTCAATGGCAATAATGGCCCGGGCGGCGGCTCAGGCGCCGGCGGCTTTCATGGCCCGGGCGGCGGCTCAAATTCCAATTCTCAGAATGTTCAAGGGGGCTTTAATCAGCAGTCCGGCCAGGGTCATTAGCAGTAGCAGGGGGGATACCAGACCAATCCAAAGCAGCTCAATGGTGGGCAGTATCATGTGTTTACCACCAGTCTGTGCAAGCGAGATCAGAAGCTTCATAAAAGGGCGGTGAATGCTGTTGAGCCGGCGGTTCCACGCTATTTAAGATGGTCTGAGCAGCCTATTGTGTGGAGTAGGGAAGATCACCCTCCCCGGGTTGATAATCCAGGTCACCTGGCCCTGGTGGTGGCTCCTCAGGTGGGGGATATGAATTCACTAAAGTGCTCATGGACGGAGGCAGCAGCATCAACATCCTCTATTATGAGACCTTCCGTCATATGGGGTTGATTGATAAGAACCTCAGCCAGTCCAATACCGTTTTCCATGGTGTGGTGCCTGGTAAGTCGGCATATCCAGTTGGTAAGATCGAGCTGGAAGTGGCCTTTGGAGATGAGTACAACTACAGGGCGCAAAAATTAACCTTTGAGGTGGTTAAGATAAGAAGTCCGTATCATGCTTTATTTGGGCGGCCGGCTTACGCCAAGTTCATGGCACAGCCGTGTTATGTGTATTTGCAGCTCAAGATGCCGGGTCACAATGGGACCATTACGGTTCATGGCAGCCGAAAGATAGCCTTGGAGTGTGAGGAAGGTGACGCGGCTTACGCTGAATCTGTTTGTGCAACAGAAGAGTTGAAATTTTACAAGGACAAGGTTGACCCGGCAGATATGACGTCTTTGAAAAAGCCAACCACGGAGCATGAGCCGGCAATGAAGTTTAAGTCAGCTGATGAGACTAAACTTGTTGACTTTGTTCCAGGTGACTCATCTCATCAGTTCAGCATCAGTGCCAATCTGGATCCGAAATAGGAAGGCGCGCTCATCGAGTTCATCTGTGAGAACAGGGACATTTTTGCATGGAAACCTTCTGACATGCCTGGTGTACCTAGAGAACTCGCTGAGCACACTCTCAATATTGATCCGAAATTTAAGCCGGTCAGGCAATTCCTTCGGCGGTTTAATGAGGAGAGGCGGAAAGCCATTGGTGAGGAGGTGGCCCGGCTCTTGGCGGCCGGGTTTATTGTTGAAGTTTTTCATCCAGAATGGTTAGCTAACCCGGTGCTCGTTCTCAAGAAGAACGACACCTGGCGGATGTGTGTGGATTACACGGACTTAAACAAAGCTTGTCCGGCTGACCCTTTTGCTCTCCCCCGTATTGATCAAATTATTGATGCTACGGCGGGTTGTGAGCGCTTAAGTTTTTTGGACGCTTATTCTGGATACCATCAGATTAAGATGGCAGTTAAGGACCAGGAGAAGACGGCGTTCATCACTCCCTTTGGAGCCTTCTGTTATGTGTCCATGCCTTTTGGGCTCAAGAGTGCGCAGGCGACTTACCAGCGTTGTGTGCAGAATTGTCTTCATAACCAGATTGGGCGCAATGTTCACGCCTATGTGGATGATATCGTGGTTAAATCCAGGGAGAAGGAGACCCTGGTAGATGATCTTAGAGAAACCTTTGATAATCTCCGGGTTTACAAGATGATGCTTAACCCGGCCAAGTGTGTTTTTGGTGTTCCCGCAGGCAAGCTCTTGGGTTTTCTGGTTTCTCACAGAGGCATTGAAGCTAACCCGGAAAAGATCAAGGCAATCACCTCTCTGGCTAAGCCGGCGTGCATAAACGACGTCCAGCGTCTGGCGGGCTGCATCGCTGCTTTGAGCCGGTTTATAAGCCGGTTGGGTGAAAAGGCCATGCCACTGTACCAGTTGATGAAGAAAGCAGATGACTTTATCTGGAATGATGCTGCTAATGCTGCTTTTGAGGATTTGAAGAGACAGCTGGCTGAGCCCCTAGTCCTTGCTGCTCCTGTTGACAAGGAGCCCTTATTGCTGTATGTAGCCGCTAACACGTTGTGAAGTGGCTGTGGTGGTGGAGCGCAAGGAAGAGGGTAAGGAGTATCCGGTTCAGCGGCCGGTTTACTACGTCAGTGAAGTGCTCATTGAGTCCAAACAACGGTATCCACATTGGCAGAAGCTTGTTTATGGGGTATTCATGGCAAGCCGGAAGCTTAAGCACTATTTCCAGGGTCACCTTATCACTGTGGTTAGTTCTGCTCCCCTAGGAGATATCATTCAAAACAGAGAGGGCACAGGAAGAGTGGCTAAGTGGGCTATAGAACTTGGGCCTCATGGTCTGAAATTCGTGCCACGCATGGCTATCAAATCTCAAGCATTGGTGGATTTCATCAACGATTGGACAGAGCTGCAGGTGCCTGAAGAGAAACCAGATAATACATACTGGACTATCCACTTCGACGGGTCTAGGCAATTGGAGGGCTCGGGGGCTGGAGTTGTATTAACTTCCCCTCGAGGTGACAAGTTTTGCTATGTGCTACGGTTGATGTTTCCCTGTACTAACAATGCGGCTGAGTACGAGGCCTTGCTCCATGGTCTTCGGATGGCTAAGGAGATGAGCTTGAGCCGGGTAAGGTGCTTCGGCGACTCAGATTTAGTGGCTCAACAAGTGTCAGGCAAGTGGGATTCCAAGGACCCTCTCATGGCGGCTTATCGCCGCGAAGTTGATGCCATTGCTGGACACTTTCAGGGTTACCAAGTAGAGCACATCGATCGCAGGAAGAACGAGGCGGCTGATGCGTTAAGCCAACTGGGCTCTCAGCGAAAGCCGGTGCCGCCTAATACTTTCTTGGACATTTTGCATAACCCTTCTGTTAAGTTGCCTACAGAGGAAGACTTGGATGTCCCTGACCCGGAGGCACAGTTGGTGGCGGCTCTCCACATTACCCCAGACTGGACAGTACCATACTTGGCTTACATGACCCGGGGAGAATTGCCTGAGGATGAAACTTTGGCCAGACAAATAACCCGGCGGTCTAAGTCAATGATAATTATCAATGGCGAGCTACATCGTCGCAGTGTCACTGGAACTTTCCAGCGTTGTGTTTCCCCTGAGGAAGGTCAAGAGATTTTACGTGAAATTCGTGAGGGGGATTGTGGCCATCATGCCGGCTCAAAATCCCTTGTGGCCAAGGCTTTTCGTCATGGTTTTTATTGGCTGACGGCTCATGCTGATGCGGAGGACTTGGTCAGTAAATGTGACAGTTGTCAGAGGTTCTCGTGACGGGCTCATGTGCCGGCTCAGGAGCTGAGGATGATTCCAATTGCTTGTCCATTTGCGGTCTGGGGGCTTGATATGGTTGGGCCTTTTAAAAGGTCCAAGGATAAGAAGACCCACCTCTTGGTGGCGGTTGACAAGTTCACAAAGTGGGTTGAGGCAGAGCCAGTTAGCAAGTGTGACACGGCCACAGCGGTTCAGTTCATGAAAAGGGTGATATTTCGTTTTGGTTTTCCACACAGCATTATAACTGACAATGGTACCAATCTGTCTAAGGGCGCCATGGAGGAGTTTTGTCAACGAGAGCATATTCGACTTGATGTTTCATCAGTGGCTCACCCTCAATCCAATGGTCAAGCTGAGAGAGCTAATCAGGAGATTTTGAAGGGCATCAAGCCCCGGCTTTTGGTCCTTTTGCAACGGACGCCGGGTTGTTGGGTGGAGGAGTTACCCTCCGTGTTATGGAGCATCAATACTACTCCTAACAGGTCTACGGGTTACACGCCTTTCTTCATGGTTTATGGAGCGGAGGCGGTCCTCCCTAGCGACATTCGTCATGACTCGCCTCGAGTGGCGGCTTATGTTGAGGCGGATAATGAGCGGGCGCGCCAAGATGCTCTTGACTTGTTGGATGAACAGCGTGATGTGGCAGCGGCTCGCTCGGCGATTTACCAACAAGACCTGCGCCGCTATCGCAGCCGCCGGGTTAAGTCCAGAGTCTTCCAGGAAGGTGATCTGGTGCTCCGGCTCATCCAAGATCAAACAGATGCACACAAGTTATCCCCGCCTTGGGAAGGGCCCTTTGTGGTTAGCAAGAACTTGCACAACGGGTCATATTACCTTATCGATGTTCGGGAGCACAAAGATTCACGTAAGTCGGAGGAAGAGACCCGTCGGCCGTGGAACATAGCTCAGCTTCGGCCTTATTACACTTGAGCCACCGGCTCTCATAATGTACATATTTCTATAGCCATGTATATATTATGATAAATAATAAAGCAGGACCTCTGTCCTTTTCTCCTCCAAAGGTAAATGTGTATTTTCATTACAACATTACATGGTCACTTGGAGGCGGAGCCGGCTTACGATCGTATTCGAATCTAGCCGTTAACAATATGATCACCTGGGGGCTTCCTGTTCAAACATAGGTCGTATTCGAACCAGAGAGAACATAGCTGTCGATACCCACTTGATTGGCATATTGCCGAGCTCATTGGGGAGTTTTTCTTGATCATATTTGAATCATGGCTCAACCCGCTTTGGGAACCGACGTGGATCGTATTCGAATCAGCGTCGTTAAACAACTCTTAAGGTCATTTGGGGGCTTCCTGTTCAAACATAGGTCGTATTCGAACCAAAGAGAACATAGCTGTCGGTACCCTCTTGATCGGCAACGCCAAAGCCACTGGGGGCTATATGATCGCATTCGAATCTTAGCTTAACCCCTTTGGGACGGTTCTCTGGTCGTATTCGAATCAGAAGCCCCTAAGTTTTGATCTTTTGGTTTGCAACAAGTTGTTTTGATCATATCAACAGTGTGCAAGGGCGGTTCTTATTCCGCTGGCTTAACTTTGATTAACAATGTTGATAGCACACAATAAGCATTATCGATGCTGGTGAACCGGAGTTGAGTTCTCAACCTCATTATTTGGGTTACATAAACCGGAAGTGTACTTGAAGGCTTGCAAGTATGCTATTATGGTTACCTTCGAGGATATAATTGAGAGCCGGCCTTTGATGACTTTGGTTCATATTCCGGGTTATATGTAAAATATATGCCTCTCAGTGCGGTAAGCCGCCCAGAGACTTGCGATTTGTTTTCTATGCAGGACAATTAAGGACAGCTCTTTAACTTAAGGAAAATAGATGATCGAACATAACCCGGAGGAATATAAAGGAGCAGCTTCAACGGCGTTAAGCACTCTACACGTGCACGATGGCACGACAAAATTAAGTGTTTGTCCTACTCTATTACAGGACTCCCCGAGTCCAAAAGGTGAGGCATTGTTTTAAGGTGTAACCATGAGCCGCCTAAGAAATCAAGGTGCTTGTTGGGTTGAAGCTCCCGGCTCATCCCTCTCCGCTCCTCCGGCTGTTCCCATGACCTGGAAGGTTGATGATTTCCAGTCAATGCCGCTCAAAGCTTCAAATTGAGCCTCATCATCAATTAACCCGGCCGGGTCAACTTCTGGGGCGAAGGTATGCTTACGAGTCGGCGGGATCAGGCTGACTGCTTCATAGCGTGGAGTTGGGATCCTCTGATTCTCCGCGTCATAGCCCGGCTGATACTTGGTAAGATCTGTGTCATTTCCAATCAAGGTAGCCACCGGGCGCACGCTCTTCACACAGGCGGCGAAGTCTTTCTGGTCAAAGGGGGTACCGTCTTCCTTCAGGCTGGGGTATCCAAGAGCGATGTCGGCCGGGTCTAGCTCCGGGAGAAAAGCCTTGGCCCGGCTCAGAGCAGCTATAGCTCCGGCTCTAGCAGAAGCCCGTCTCAGCTCTTGGAAGCGTTGAGGAAGAACGGCAAGCCGCCTGAGTACGTCTGCCAGGTGAGTCGGAACCTCATTGGACAGAGCCACAACGGCTAAAGCACGTTGTGACCCGGTGTAGAGTTGCTCCACCAAGGTGTAAACCGCCTTCAGCTTGGTCAGCACGTTCTGATTTAGGTTGGAGCTTCTGGGACCTGCATAATAACGTCAGGTGAGCTGATGGCAACGATGGGATTTATGAGACATGAAGAATGTAAACTTGTTAAGAGCTTACAGAATAACTTACCGAAGATTGCGGAGACCATCTGTGACACATGGTGTTTTAAGGCGGAGAGTTCGGCGGTTCTTTCAGTAAGGGCAGCCTCCGCTTGTTCGGCCCGGCTGAGCAAAGCAGTCTTCTCGTCGGCCCAAGTTTTTCTTTCTGTTTCAAATTTTTTCTTCAGTTTTTCTTGTGCAGCAACACTGAACTCAAACTTAGCATTGGCCTTCCGGGTCTCAGTTTCCTGAGTCTTCAGGCGGTTCTTCAGCTCAGAGATTTCCGATTCAAAATTCTTGCAGGCAGCCTGTACAAATTCCGGGTTACAGTTTGAGTGATTATCATGCAACATTAAAGTCCCAAGCACTTTGCAAGCAAAGACACTTGGCACTTGGGGGCTAATGTATGCTGAACGATTCTATTTACAAGTGCCGGTTCATGAAGGAAAGCCGGAAGTTAAGTCTACAACATATTCTATCATAAGTAATAGACTTGGGGGCTAGCATGGTAAGGATGACTATGGAGTAAGCAAGAGAGTTGTACCTCAGATTTTTGCTGTATCTGCTTCACCATGTCAATCTCCAGGTCCCGGCTGTTGTGCACTTGACCAATATAACCAGAAACAATGTCTCCAATGCTCAAGTTAGCATAGTCAGTGATATCCAGTCTGGCCCTGCGGCGCTCCAGCAGTTCTTCTTTAGCAGAGCATCTGGCCAGCACAGTGGGTCTTCCCGGCTCAACATATTCGGTCCAGGTAATCACCACATCCGGGTCATCGGCCGGTTGAGCTGGGCTGGGGATCTCCGGGTTGTCAGAACTCTCCATGGCTTGTTGTTCAGTTGGAGAGGTGGTTTCTGGAGCTGGTGCAGACGGCGGCTCAGAAGCATAGGCATTGGGTTCAGTCAAGATCGGTTCTTCGACCGGGTGATTTTTCTTTGCCCTCTTGCTGAGCTTTGCTTGTGCGCTGAAAGTCAAAAGGTTAGTGCAAAAATATGAGTAAGATAAGCACAGAATAAGATGATCATCATTACCCGGGTGCAGTCTTGAAAGCCGGCAAGTTAGATTGCATGGAGTCACCGGAGGAAGGTGAAGTTTCCTGATAGTTTGAATCAGAAGAGTTGAGTGGTTGACGAGTGATGCCCGCCAAAGGATGAAAAGGATATAAGTTGGAGATAACCTCGGTCCGGCGCTTCCTTAATGCTTCAGGTAAGCCGGAGGAGAGGTCTGCATCCTTGTTGGCCCGGGTTTGCCTGCGGCTCTCATGAATCTGTTGCTTCAAAAGAAATTGAGGATCTTGATAAGCTAAAGGATGGGAAAATCTTACTTTCCGGGTTACTCTTCGGACTTTCAGCCTTGGCAAGGGGTCCGAGTCGGAGGAAAGTATAGTTACTGTCGTGGAATTGTCACGGCAGATGTCCTCGTGCAAGGACTTAGTCGTGGAGTCATCGCAGCTAGGAAGCTTAAAGGGGTTAAACGGGACAAGGAACACGAGGGTCATACTGGTTCGGCCCCTTACGGTGAAGGTAAAAGCCTACGTCCAGTTGAGGTGGTATTGATTAGGGTTTCGACGACCAGGAGCTAAACCGTCCTGCCTGGTTATCGATTTGGTCTTACTTGTCCCTTAACCGCCGCCGGGTCGTCCCTTTATATAGAGAGGTTGACGCCCAGCGGCTCTCAGAGTCCCGACCGGCTCATAACAGTGTCCGGCTCGGACTCTTAACTATTCTTGCCTTACACTACAAGTCTCACCATAACGGCGGTTATCACTACGGGCCTTAAGCCATCGCCGGGTCTTAAGCCCATTATTGACCCACCGTCTTCAAGTTTGGTACTGGGCTTCGCGTGATGACCATTATGACGTAACCCAGCCCCTCCTTGGCGGGTGACTCTGATGGTTATATCCTCAACATTAGGCCCCAGATTGATTTGAACCGGTTCATGTCAATCTTCAATCCCTTTGAGAGAAAATCTTTCGGCTTATATTTGTGCGAAGGTTATAACCCGCCGTGACGTCATCTTCTGGATTCCTGATAACCCGCCATGACATCATATTCCATTAAGTTCATTTTTTATTCTGTCATATCCCAACGGATCTTATCTTTAATGGCCATCCCGAAAATCGAGGTGCTTCTGTGGCGAGATAATCACGCCTTGGCCTCCTCGTTTCTCGCGCCCACTTATTAGCCGCACCTTATAAATAGGCCCGGCCCATAAGCCTTCATTCACTTATCTCCTCCGTCGTCTTCATCCTCTGTCGCTCCAGAGCTCGAGCTCCGCCGCCGCCGCCGCGCCCCTGGTCTTCTCCAACCTTGGCCGCTGCATCACCCTGACCTGGTCCAGAGAAACAGCGGCGACCTCCGTGACTCATCAACACCCGTAAGTCCTTGCCACTCCATAGAGTAGATCCGCATTAGGGTTCTTGCCGTTCCTCCCTGTTCGTCGCAGTTCGTCGCCATTTCTTCACAGTTCTTCCTACACGGCCCCCTTGGATCCAAAAACCATATAGAGCTTGTGCGGCTGTGGTTTCGCACCCATTTTTAATAGTAGCATGTCCCCTTTACTTGCAAAGAGATCTCCTTAGAGCTCATGAACTTCTCTGTATCAGCTTCTAGGTCTAGAAATTTTTTCTTTCTAGTCGATCGCTTGATCCAAAATAATTACTGCGATCTGTGAAACTTTTTTGTGCTACACTTAGTCAAAAATTGCATCTGTTAGCTATGGCGGCTCATATCTCCGGCTTAAAAGAGGCCATGCACCGTGAACTTTCCGGCTCCTTTATGATAGAGTTTTGAACAACTTGAATTGCTCACGATGCCCACAACGGCTTAAATAACCCGACACAATTAGCTATATATCATTAGGCCCCTTCATAAGCCGCCATCTTGAATACTGAACTGTAAACTTCCTCCGGCTTATAGTTGAACCGGACATTTCCTTTTGTCATAGGCTTTCGTCTTTCACAATGCCGCCCAAGGCTCCCAAGGCACCCATTACGTGCAACTGGATGAGATCCAATGTTACTGACGACACTTTAGCTGATTTCGTGAAGACGGGTTACCTGCCCAAGAAGGAGGTCATGTCTTATCGTGCCCCTAACCCGTCGGAAGAAAGACCTCAACCAAGAGATGGCGAGGTGGTGATATTTGCTGATCACATGAGCCGGGGCTTCGCACCTCCCGGCTCAAAATTCTTTAGAGATGTTCTGAACTTCTTCGATCTGCGGCCGCAAGACATAGGACCCAATTCCGTGTCAAATATTTGCAACTTTCAAGTATTCTGCGAAGTATATCTTGGAGAAGAGCCCAGCCTGCTGCTCTTTAGGGAGCTGTTTTATCTGAACCGCCAGAACGAGTGTGCCAACGGGCCTAGCTTGGAACTTGGTGGAATCTCCATTCAACGACGGAGAGATTGCCTCTTTCCTTATGCTGAACCACCAAGCCACCCAAAGGACTGGAACCAGACATGGTTCTACTGCCAGGATACTTCTCCGGCTGATGAGAACCCTCTGCCCGGCTTTCGTGCCCTGCGTCTGGAGCCAACTCACCCCCTGCCAGACAAACTATCTCAATCTGAATGTCAACCACTGATCCCCACCATCAACAAGATTAAGGCTCTTCTGGGAAATGGCCTTAACGGCGTCGATCTGGTCCGGGTCTGGATTTCTTGGCGGGTGATTCCCTTGAGCCGCCTCCCCGGCTTAATGTGTGATTACACGGGCCGGAAGGATGACCCTCTGCGGCACAGCCCCAACGATCTACCTGAGGATGTCGTGGACGACATGACCAAGTCCCTCTTGAACGAGAGCTTAGCAGACTGCGGGAGGACCGGCTTAAGCCCCTTCTGCCAAGCTAACCCGGCTCTGGCGGTAAGCTACCAATCTGAGCACTTTACTTTCCATTTTAATAGTTTTTGTTTTAACCTCAAGGAAACCTTTGTTGTATTTTTCCAGGCTAATGACAAGTTCTGGAAGGTCAAGTATGACCATGAGGCTACTAAAAAAGCCAGGAAGGCTAAGAAAGCCGCCAAGAGAGCCGGTCCCCGCAAAAAGGGAAGTAAGCCTAGCGCCTCAGAGCTACTTCAGTTGGATGATAGCTCCGAGTCAAAGGTAGCCCTTGATTCGTTAGGCTCTTCTTTTGTTTTTTGTCTGTTTTTTAACCACCTTATTTGACTTGTTTATCCGCAGGATGATACCGGAGCGAGTAACCCGGTGACTGAAGAGGTAACTATACTTTCCTCCGACTCGGACCCCTTGCCAAGGCTGAAAGTCCGAAGAGTAACCCGGAAAGTAAGATTTTCGCATCCTTTAGCTTTTCAAGATCCTCAATTTCTTTTGAAGCGACAGATTCATGAGAGCCGGAGGCAAACCAGGGCCAACAAGGATGCAGACCTCTCCTCCGGCTTACCCGAAGCATCCAGAAAGCGCCGGACTGAGGTTATCTCCAACTTATACCCTTTTCATCCTTTAGCGGGCGTCACTCGTCAACCACTCAATTCGTCTAATTCAAACTATCAGGAAACTTCACCTTCCTCCGGTGACTCCATGCAATCTAACTTGCCGGCTTTCAAGACCGCACCCGGGTAATGATAATCATCTCATTTTGTGCTTATCTTACTTATGTTTTTTGTACTAACCTTTTAACTTTCAGTGCCCAAGCCAAGCTCAGCAAGAGGGCCAAGAAAAATAAACCGGTCGAAGAGCCGGACTTAACTGAACCCAATGCCTCTGCCTCTGAGCCGCCATCTGCGCCAGCTCCGGACACCGCCGCCTCAACTGAAGAACAAACCATGGCGGGTTCTGTCGTGGAATTGTCACGGCAGATGTCCTTAGTATCAGGACTTAGTCGCGAGGCCAGCGCATCTATGTGGTAGCTTGAGAGGGGTTGGGCGGAATCGAGAGACGCGACACACAAGACAAGGATTTAGACAGCTTCGGGCCCCGGGAAACATCATCCGGTAACAACCCTACATGCTGTTTGTGGCTAGGTCTCATTATGCTCATGAGAGAGTCGCCGGTAAGCCGGCTCTTTGTGTCTAGCCCTAGAGATTGTTTCTTGTTCCACGTCTCTCCTTGGGGAGCCCTGCCCCTCCTTATATAAGTTAAAGGGGCGGGTTACATGTGGAGTCCTAGTAGGACTAGGACTAGTCTATCTTCTCTTACAAGTTAATTACAAGTCCGGGTCTTGCTTCCTCGTAAAGGAAATATTCGTCCTCCCTTTCCTTTTAAGCCGGCCCACCATCACATGAGCCGGCCTTCTGGGCCTTGGGCCTAGTCTTCTATCTGACCCGCCGTTGGGGTCATCCGTGAGTCGTCAGGCTCGTGAATCGTCTGACAGCGAGCCGCCAGACCCGTGAGTCGCCAGTCCTCCGGCGGGTCACGGTGAAGCGCCAAGTCCGGCCAGGTCATACTTCCGGCCGGGTCATACCGCGGGGTATATCCCCGACATTAGCCCCCAGTTTAATTTGGATTTATCCATGTTAAACTAATCTGCAATATAAACACAAGAACAAATTTGACAGGTTGTGTTCCGGGTTAAATATTCTTTGTAAGCCGGCACTTGATCATCCTTAAGTCCTTGTCATCTTCCTTCTTGATATGTATCCATAATCTCATAGCAAATTTCTTTAGCAAAAATGTTCAAATTTTGCCAATGCAAAAAATCCAGATACTTCCTTTGAAAAATCCGGGTCAACAGGCCAGCTTCAGAGTCAATTTGCTGACATTGGTCTCTTGTTGAGAAATATTGTAAGAGATAATCCACTTGAGTCGGCCTTCAATGCTCTGACTTGACAAAAATATTGGTCTTCAAATATTCAACTTATATTCATCCGGCTTAAAGATATAAAACTTGCCGGTTTATGAGTACCAAAATTGCCGGGTTATAAATAGATGATGCCAAGTCATAATTGTCGCCGACGCCGGTTTATGATTTTTGTAGAGACCAGGTCAATCTGATTTACTCAAAACTGAGAATTTAAAGATATTTCTCCCTTATATCCATATTACCTGTAGCCCCCAAGGGCCGGTTTAATCAGCATGAATAAGCCGGGACTTATCACCATGGCTTTAAATAAAATCCAGTTGTGTAGCCCCCATGAGTCGGCTATAGTCATAGTAGTGTAGCCGGGTCATCCTAGAATTGTCTTGAATTGTTGCCAGGAGCAATTGGTAGCCCCCAAGGGCCGGCTCATTACAATGTGATGAGTCGGATCTTCAATGAAGTGAGCAAAAAATGACTTTGCATTAGCCCCCAAGTGCCATGGTGCATGCTGGCAGTGACATGGGACTTGCATATTTGATGTAATCTCAACTTGAATAATGTAGCCCGCAAGTGCCGGGTTGTAAGCCTGCAGCGACTCGGGACTATTCCTATCATTGTAGAATAAATCATATCCATTGATAAAATAATAGCCATTGCGCTGAAGCGACTTTGAAAACCTCAATCATAATATTAGTTTCTGATAACCATAATAAAAATCCAGCCATGTTGGCTATTAAAGATTTGACTAACCCGGTTTGAAAACCTCAATCATTCAAATCATAATGAAAATCCAGCCAAGTTTGGCTATTTAAAGATTTCAAATACCTTATCTGTTGACAAGTAAATCCGGAGTTTAAATACCCGGCAGCTCTTGGCCGATGGCGATTTATTACGCCTCCATTGTAAGCCGGAATTTTTATAACCCGGCTATTATAACCTTTGAAAAAATCAAGAATTGATAACCCCTTTGAGACACCAATGTCAATCTTTCGATGATGGGCTTGAACTGAATCATTTATGTAAGTCATAGCCCTGTAAATCCTGCACAGAGTTTAAACAACATATGCCCTGGCGACTTAACGTTAAAAGCCAGGGCGGGTAACCACCCAAATGTAGTCTTATCCTGCACACAAGTAGATCACAAGATCCCTTGGCGGTTTACCGCAGGGCGGGTCATAATATCTCACATATAACCACTGTGATATTGAATTTGTACTGCCGGTTTACATGACCTGTGCAGTAAGGGTGATAACCCAATCCTTAGAAGCCAATGCTTCCACATAGATGATGATTGTCATAAGCTGGCGATTTATCATTGAAAATCAAGCCGGGTTAAATAACAACCACTCATATACACTTTAGATATGAAAAAGAGCTTCAAATAAAATCCAAAAATTGTTTGCAAAAAGAGAGTTCAAAAACTTTGAGGCTTCTGATTCGAATACGATCAGAAAACCGTCCCAAAGGGGTTAAGCTAAGATTCGAATACGATCATATAGCCCCCAGTGGCTTTGGCGTTGCCGATCAAGAGGGTACCAACAGCTATGTTCTCTTTGGTTCGAATACGACCTATGTTTGAACAGGAAGCCCCCAAATGACCTTGAGAGTTGCTTAACGACGCTGATTCGAATACGATCCACGTCGGTTCTTAAAAGGGGTTGAGCTATGATTCGAATACGACCAAGAAGCCCCCTAATGAGCTCGTCAGTGTGCCGATCAAAAGGGTATCGACAGCTATGTTCTCTTTGGTTCGAATACGACCTATGTTTGAACAGGAAGCCCCCTAGTGATCATGAGAATATTTAACGACTCTGATTCGAATACGATCAGGGTCACACCAAAAGGGTTAAGCTAAATTCGAATACGATCAGCTCCCAATGGTCATTAAAGCAGGGTACCTATGCTTGGGTTGTGCTTTGTAATAGACTCTTTTGGTCCCTTTAATTTTTCCTGAGAACTCGAACTTTTGCGAGAGATAAATTCTTTTTGAACCGGAAAAAACCGGATATTGAAAGTTTCAAAGCTTTGTGATAAACAAATTTACCTTAAACCGGATTTTGAACCGGATTTGAGAGCTTCAAAACTTTGTGGCAGATTAATTTCCCTTGAACCGGATTTTAAACCGGATATTTAAGAGCTTTAGTGCTTTGTGGGAGATGTCAAGTCTCTTGAGCCGGATCTAAACCGGAATCCTTCTTTTTAAGCCGGAAATTTTCTGACGGCCTTTAAACCTTTCACCAATATGGCGGCAGCCTCCGGGACCGGGTCATTTTTCCCTCCAATGACCCGGAGTTCTTGAATGCATTGAAATCAACCAATGATGCCGAGTCATATCATTGTAGCCCCGAGTCTCAAGACGACTCGAGGAGTTGGCTTTGAGATTCTCCATATTGACCATAGCATAAGGTGTATATCATTGGTATTGATAGCGCAATGTGAATCCACAGAAGGTTGAAGTGACTGCGGCGGGTTATGAATGATCCCGTATGAGCCGTGTCAGCAACTCGGCCAATGGTTCCTTCCAACTGGATGTTTTGAAGTTAACCAAACTATAGTGGCATCGATTTGTGCGCCTGCCCATTGAACCATCCAGTGCAGACGGCGGCTGATAATACATGATAATTCGCCTCCAATTTGTTGGAAGAAAACCGGGCTTCCCAAGCAGTGACTCGCTCATATTCAATAAACATCTCATGCATACAGGTGCGGCCCAGTGTGTATATATAGACCAACCCGCGAGGGACGGATGGTAAAGATGACCGTTGCATCAGAGGCGGCACAGACAGATGAGCCAGCCGTGGTGTTGTAAGCCGGTCCGGACGGGCGAATCGATCGCCGGCGCGGTAAGCCGCGCGGATGGGCGAGTCAACCACGTTGTGTTGATGTAGTGAACAATTGTCCTGTATCAAAAACCTCGCAAGCCAGAGTAATTGCTCTTTTTAAAGAAAACAATATATAATATATAAAAATTTACTGGATTGATTTCACCTGATATGTCAGGCCAGAAATTATCCACCGCGGAGTTGATGATCATCACGGTGAAGCTGAAACCAATCACGGCCGAGTCGGCCGCGGGAGCAGACAGATGAGCCGGCCGCGGCGTTGTAAGTCGGTGCGGTCGGGCGAGTCAATCGCAGGAGCGGTAAGCGACGCGGACGCCGAGTCGGCCGCGGGGGCGGACGGGTAAGTTGTCCGTCACATTGTAAGCCGGTCGCAGACGTGTGAGTTGTCCTCCTTGTTGTAAGCCGGCGTGGTCGCAAGAGACGGCCACGGCGTTGTAAGCCGGCGCGGCCGCGAGAGACGGCCACGGCGTTGTAAGCCGGTGCGGGAGTCCGTTGAGTAACGACAACCACCCTGGGCCAAAAGATGTTGGCGTGCCTCCATCTCCGCGGTATAATATCATTTCTTGTCATAAATAGTTGCCCTGCATAAACAATATTGCAGACCAAGGCAAAGATAAACTTGTTCTTTGACAAAAACAACATGTGCTAATAAATCAAACTTGGATGGATATCACCTGATTTGTTTGGACGACGGATGATCCATTTATCGCGACAGAGGTGGCTCAGGCAGACCAGCGACTCAATATAGTTCTGGCGGCTCAGGCAGACCGGCGACTTAATATAACCCCGGTGGCTCAAAACGGCAAGGGCGGCTCAACGCGGCTCCGGCGGGTTGATGTAAATTAAGCTGCACGGGCGGCGACTTGCGCACACCTGTTCCATCAGTAAGCGGGCGCAGACGCCGGTGCGTGATGGTACTGACATACACTTCATAGGCACAACATGACACCACCTTTGCTGCACATAAAAATGTACAGACCAAAGTAATTGTTTTTTGATGAAAACAATATGTTTAATAACATAAACTTAGATGGATATCACCTGATGCATCTGAGCGTGTGATGATTTTTGCTTGTTTCCATAATTAGTGAGCCCTTGTCCTGTTTTACTCGGGCAAAAGATGACCCGTGAGTACGTCCACCGGAATGTCTCTTGGATGTAACACAACAGGCTTGTATCCAGCAGCTCGAGTCCAAAAGAGCAGGTTGATTCAAATCGGGCAAGAACTCCATAACCAAGTGCTTAAGACGGCTAGGCGACGGTAGAAGCGGGCGGCTCGAGGTGGAGACGAGGCCGGTGAAGCATGGTCGGCTCGCGGTAAAGGCGAGTCCAGTGATGCGCAGGCGGCTCGCAGCTGGCGGCTCTCACCACGGCGTGGGGTGGCTCAGGGCTTCGCCGGCAGGTCAACGGAGCAGCTCCAAGGCGGGGCGGCTCACTCACAGCGAATCACATCGGTGGACAAGGCCCTGGTCGAGCTCGGAAGAACCCGGACGGGCTGATTTGCCAAAGGAGTTGGCGGGCCAACAACGGCAGCTCATCGGAGGAGACCCGCGGGCCCGAGGGCGAGATCGACTTGGCAGCTCAGATCAGCGCCATGGCGACGGCGGCTTGGCCGCAGAGATGAATGGCATGGCTATTGACCCGGCAGCGCTGGCGGCGGCTGCTGCGAGTAGCGATTCTCACCATGGCACAGGGCAGGGCAGCAGCTCGGACAGTGGTTGGCGCAAGCCGGTGAAGGCGGAGACCGCCGGCGGCTCACGTCCAAGGTGGCAAAAGCGAGCCCGCGGGCCAGGGTGGAAGCGAGTCCCAACAGCGGCTTGAAGCGGAGGCCCGTGATGGAAACGGCCTGGCCCGAGATGAGTCTCGGCGGCGGCTTAGAATGGCTCTGGGCCATGGCGACAGTGGGTGGCTCAGGGCAGCGAGGCAGGGCCGACTTGCGGCAGGGTCAACATGGCACAGCGGCTCGCGGAAAGTCTGCGATGGAGCTCGAATCCGCGGAGACGTCTGCTTCCAGGTCATGGCCGGATCGATTGACTCACAGCATGTCCGTCTCCAAGTCTGATGCGTTGGTTTTGGCCGAAGATTGCTGTGCTGGCGTGGCTCTTCTTCAAACTTTGGACATGTTCTATTGACGTGGCACTATTTTTCCTAGACATTGACTGCAGCAGGTGCCAAACGAACAATGTCACAGAAAAGTGTTCCCTCCCAGTCTCATATAAAACTATCTCCTCTTGGTAAATCACGGTGATGTACCTGGGTACACGCAGCAACCCACTTATTGTTTATTTGCACCAATGATTCGTCTAGTGTCCCCTCCAATTCTATTCTTTCAAAATTAGTACTAGCAACTGGTAATCTAGTACTGGTTCTTGAGCGGTGAAAAAAGCAAAACTGGACTTTGCCTCACGTGAAGAGTAGCAAGTATAATCGTTCCTCTCCAGCGCGACCGACAACTCAATGTATTTGATGTGTGTGCTGTGGTTAATGGCTGTCTTCGGTTGCCGTGATCGAATCTGATTCTGTCAGTTTCGGCGAAACTTGCGACTAGGCGGCTTGGACAGACCGTACTCCTGTCTGTCTTGGTGACTTTCGGAGCGGCGGCTGCTGCAACTGATATTGATCGGTCTTTGGATTCGGTCGAGTCGCCAAGCGACGCGCGGGGCGGCCCACACAAACCCTAAAAGCTTTTCGTCTCTGATCAATCTCGTATTTGTCAGTTCCAAATTTAGCCATAATTCTGACAAACTCGCCGGCTCTGCTTGTGGTTGTCCGGTGGCTCACGCAATTGCTCTGTGTCGTCTCTTTTTTCATCCGATCAATCGCGAGTTTCTCGATCCCTGAGAGAGATCCCTTCGAGAACTCAACACCACCGTGCGCAAGCCCCACGGTGGGCGCCAACTGTCGTGGAATTGTCACGGCAGATGTCCTTAGTATCAGGACTTAGTCGCGAGGCCAGCGCATCTATGTGGTAGCTTGAGAGGGGTTGGGCGGAATCGAGAGACGCGACACACAAGACAAGGATTTAGACAGCTTCGGGCCCCGGGAAACATCATCCGGTAACAACCCTACATGCTGTTTGTGGCTAGGTCTCATTATGCTCATGAGAGAGTCGCCGGTAAGCCGGCTCTTTGTGTCTAGCCCTAGAGATTGTTTCTTGTTCCTCGTCTCTCCTTGGGGAGCCCTGCCCCTCCTTATATAAGTTAGAGGGGCGGGTTACATGTGGAGTCCTAGTAGGACTAGGACTAGTCTATCTTCTCTTACAAGTTAATTACAAGTCCGGGTCTTGCTTCCTCGTAAAGGAAATATTCGTCCTCCCTTTCCTTTTAAGCTGGCCCACCATCACATGAGCCGGCCTTCTGGGCCTTGGGCCTAGTCTTCTATCTGACCCGCCGTCGGGGTCATCCGTGAGTCGTCAGGCTCGTGAATCGTTTGACAGCGAGCCGCCAGACCCGTGAGTCGCCAGTCCTCCGGAGGGTCACGGTGAAGCGCCAAGTCCGGCCGGGTCATACCGCGGGGTATATCCCCGACAGGTTCCGACAACCCGGAGATTCCCAGCTCAGCTCAACCGGCCGATGACCCGGATGTGGTGATTACCCGGACTGAATATGTTGAGCCGGGAAGACCCACTGTGCTGGCCAGATGCTCTGCCAAGGAAGAGCTGCTAGAGCGCCGCAGGGCTAGACTGGAGATCACTGACTATGCTAACTTGAGCATTGGAGACATTGTTTCTGGTTACATTGGTCAAGTGCACAACAGCCGGGACCTGGAGATTGATATGGTGAAGCAGATACAGCAAAAATCTGAGGTACAACTCTCTTGCTTACTCCATAGTCAGTCTTACCATGCTAGCCCCCAAGTCTATTACGTATGATAGAATATGTTGTAGACTTAACTTCCGGCTTACCTTCATGAACCGTCAATTGTAAATAGAATCTTTCAGCCTACATTAGCCCCCAAGTGCCAAGTGTCTTTGCTTGCAAAGTGCTTGGGACTTTAATGTTGCATAATAATCACTCACACTGTAACCCGGAATTTGTACAGGCTGCCTGCAAGAAATTTGAAGCTGAAATCTCTGAGCTGAAGAACCGCCTGAAGACTCAGGAAACTGAGACCCGGAAGGCCAACGCCAAATTTGAGTTCAGTGTTGTTGCACAAGAAAAGCTGAAGAAGAAATTTGAAACAGAAAGAAAGACTTGGGCCGAGGAGAAAACTGCTTTGCTCAGCCGGGCCGAACAAGCGGAGGCTGCTCTGACCGAGAGAACCGCCGAACTCTCCGGCTTAAAGCGCCATGTGTCACAGATGGTCGCCGCAATCTTCGGTTAGTCAGTCTGCAAGCCTTTAACAAGCTTACATTCTTTATGTCTTAGAAGTCCCACAATTGCCATCAGCTCACCTAACTTTGTTATGCAGGTCCCAGAAGCTCCAACCTTAATCAGAATGTTCTGACCAAGTTGAAGGCCATGTACACCTTGGTGGAGCAACTCTACACCGGGTCACAGCGTGCGTTAGCCGTTGTGGCTCTGTCCAACGAGGTTCCGACTCACCTGGTGGACGTACTCAGGCGGCTTGCCGTTCTTCCTCAGCGCTTCCAAGAGCTAAGGCGGGCCTCTGCAAGAGCCGGAGCTATAGCTGCTTTGAGCCGGGCCAAGGCTTTTCTCCCAGAGCTAGACCCGGCCGACATCGCTCTTGGATACCCCAGCCTGAAGGAAGACGACACCCCCTTTGACCAGAAAGATTTCGCTGCCTGTGTGAAGAGCGTGCGCCCGGTGGCCACCCTGATTGGGAACGACACCGACCTTACCAAGTATCAGCCGGCTATGACGCGGAGAATTAGAGGATCCCCACTCCACGCTATGAAGCAATCAGCTTGATCCCTCCGACTCGTAAGCATACCTTCGCCCCAGAAGTTGACTCGGCCGGGTTAATTGATGACGAGGCTCAATTTGAAGCCTTGAGCGGCATTGACTGGAAATCATCAACCTTCCAGGTCATGGAATCAGCCGGAGGAGCGGAGAGGGATGAGCCGGAAGCTTCGACTCAACAAGCACCTTGACTTTTAGGCGGCTCATGGTTACATCTTAAAACAATGCCTCACCTTTTGGACTCGGGGAGTCTTGTAATAGAGTAGGACAAACACTTAATTTTGTCGTGCCATCGTGCACGTGTTGAATGCTTAACTCCATTTAAGCTGCTTCGTCATATTCCTCCGGGTTATAATTAATTATTTATTTTCCTTAAGCTTGAAGAACCGTCTTTAACCATCCTGCATAGAAAACAAATCACAAGTCTCTGGGCGGCTTACCGCACTGAGAATCATAGACTTTATATATAACCCGGAATATGAACCAAAGTCGCCAAAGACTGGCCCTTAATTATATCCTCGATGTAACCATAACAGCATACTTACAAGCCTTCAAGTATACTTCCAGTTTATGTAACCCGAATAATGAGGTTGAGATCTCAACTCCGGTTCACCAGCATTGATAATGCTTATTGCGTGTTACTAACATTGTGAATCAAAGTTAAGCCGGCGGAGCAAGAACCGCCCTTGCACACTGTTGATATGATCAAAATAACTTGTTGCAAACCAAAAGATCAAAACTTAAGGGCTTCTGATTCGAATACGACCAGAGAACCGTCCCAAAGGGGTTAAGCTAAGATTCGAATGCGATCATATAGCCCCCAGTGGGTTTGGCGTTGCCGATCAAGAGGGTACCGACAGCTATGTTCTCTTTGGTTCGAATACGACCCATGTGTGAACAGGAAGCCCCCAAATGACCTTGAGAGTTGTTTAACGACGCTAATTCGAATACGATCCACGTCGGTTCCCAAAGGGGGTTGAGCCATGATTCAAATATGATCAAGAAAAACTCCCCAATGAGCTCGGCAATTTGCCAATCAAGTGGGTATCGACAGCTATATTCTCTTAGGTTCGAATAAGACCTATGTTTGAACAGGAAGCCCCCAGGTGACTATATTGTTAACGGCTAGATTCGAATACGATCGTAAGCCGGATCCACCTCCAAGTGACCATGTGGTGTTGTAATGGAAATAACATGTTTACCTTTGGAGGAAAAAAGGACAGAGGTCCTGCTTTATTATTTATCATAATATATACATCGCTATAGAAATATGTACATTATGAGAGCCGGTGGCTCAAGTGTAATAAGGCCGAAGCTGAGCTATGTTCCACGGCCGACGGGTCTCTTCCTCCGACTTGCGTGAATCTTTGTGCTCCCGAACATCGATAAGGTAGTATGACCCGTTGTGCAAGTTCTTGCTGACCACAAAGGGCCCTTCCCAAGGCGGGGATAACTTATGTGCATCTGTTTGATCTTGAATGAGCCGGAGCACCAGATCACCTTCCTGGAAGACCCGGGACTTAACCCGGCGGCTGTGATAACGGCGCAAGTCTTGTTGGTAAATCGCCGAGCGAGCTGCTGCCACATCACGTTGTTCGTCCAACAAGTCCAGAGCATCTTGGCGCGCCCGCTCATTATCCGCCTCAACATAAGCCGCCACTCGAGGTGAGTCATGACAGATGTCGCTAGGGAGGACTGCTTCCGCTTCATAAACCATGAAGAAAGGCGTGTAACCCGTAGATCTGTTAGTAGTATTGATGCTCCATAACACGGAGGGTAACTCCTCCACCCAACAACCCGGCGTCCGTTACAAAGGGACCAAAAGCCGGGGCTTGATGCCCTTCAAGATCTCCTGATTAGCTTTCTCAGCTTGACCATTGGATTGAGGGTGAGCCACTGATGAAACATCAAGTCGAATATGCTCTCGTTGACAAAACTCCTCCATGGCGCCCTTAGACAGATTGGTACCATTGTCAGTTATAATGCTGTGTGGAAAACCAAAGCGAAATATCACCCTTTTCATGAACTGAACCGCTGTGGCTACGTCACACTTATTAACTGGCTCTGCTTCAACCCACTTTGTGAACTTGTCGACCGCCACCAAGAGGTGGATCTTCTTATCCTTGGACCTTTTAAAAGGCCCAACCATACCAAGCCCCCAGACCGCAAATGGCCAAGTAATTGGAATCATCCTCGGCTCCTGAGCCGGCACATGAGCCCGTCGCGAGAACCTCTGACAACCGTCACATTTACTGACCAAGTCCTGCGCATCAGCATGAGCCGTCAACCAATAAAAACCATGACGAAAAGCCTTGGCCACAAGGGATTTTGAGCCGGCATGATGGCCACAATCCCCCTCGTGAATCTCACGTAGAATTTCTTGACCTTCCTCAGGGGAAACACAACGCTGGAAAGTTCCAGTGACACTGCGACGATGCAGCTCACCATTGATAATTATCATTGACTTAGACCGCCGGGTTATTTGTCTGGCCAAAGTTTCATCCTCAGGCAATTCTCCCCGGGTCATGTAAGCCAAGTATGGTACTGTCCAGTCTAGGGTAATGTGGAGAGCCGCCACCAACTGCGCCTCCGGGTCAGGGACAGCCAAGTCTTCCTCTGTAGGCAACTTAACAGAAGGGTTATGCAAGATGTCCAAGAAAGTATTAGGCGGCACCGGCTTTCGCTGAGAGCCCAGCCGGCTTAATGCATCAGCCGCCTCGTTCTTCCTGCGATCGATGTGCTCTACTTGGTAACCCTGAAAGTGTCCCGCAATGGCATCAACTTCGTGGCGATAAGCCGCCATGAGAGGGTCCTTGGAATCCCACTTGCCCGATGAAAGAACATGCGGTGCCCCCATGTTTGGTTTTTGTAATTGATGACAATCTCTATGGACTAATGGTTGCCTTGAGTTATATTTGAAGGATTTGTCCATAGGCATTTCTTGAAGTTCATGTGTTGGTTTCAAGGAGTTTATGTGGTGACCAAGGTGTTATTAAGGAATTATCCAAAGATTGGTCATGTGAGAGTTGAGCTTATTGCAAGCATGTCTTGGAGAAGAATATTGTGTGATCATTCATGTATATCTTCAAGACATCATCCAAATGAAGAGAGTTGAAAAGATTCATGGTTGATCAAGACTAAGTCAAGAGTGAATCAACTTGATCAACTCACAAAGCGTAGAAGATGTACCGAGAGGGATCAAGCGATCCCATGGTGTGGTGAGCATTGTAAATTACGCTTTGTGTACTAACCCATGATCTTCGTGAGAGTTCTTTGTGGGGTTAGGTTGCGGTGTGCAAGTTCAAGTGAAGCATCATGAAGAGATCAAATGCTTGAAGCTTGCCGTCCATTGTGGTGACAATGGACTTGTGAAGATGTTGTGGTGTGCAAGTTCAAGTGAAGCATCAAGAAGAGATCAAATGCTTGAAGCTTGTCGTCCATTGTGGTGACAATGGACTTGTGAAGATGCGCGGAAGAGTGGCTCACCCATAGTGGAGCATGGGGGAGCAATCAACTAGTCTTCATCGAGCCAACGCAACCAAGAAAGGTGGTCCAACTTGAGGGAGTCAAGATCGTCATCATCTAGCTCAAGTGGACCATGTGCAAGGCAAAGGTTTGCTCTTGATAGGTTTTCTATTTTACCGGTCTCATGATGGTAGGTGGGAGACCGGGTTATAGGATCGATTGTCGTACTATCAAGGGGGGCTCTCGATGAGTAGCTTGATCGTATCGTTCATAGAGAGCTCAAACCATTGCATCCTTGCATCATCTTTATTGGTTCTTGTTTGGTTCTTCTCTTTGTGAGTTTTGGAGCTTATGGTCATCTTGATGACAAGCTCGAGTTCATCGAAAACGGAGTTCACTCGCTTCTTCTATGATGTTTTCGATGTTGGAGGTTATGCCGGTTCTTCTCGGTTGGAGGTTTCACTCCTCTATTTGTTGGCATACCTCCCCTGCCTCTTCTTACTATAACCCCGCCGGTTCTTCTTACTATGCTGTTTTGATGCTACTCGTCTTCCTCTATCCAACAAGCTTGAGTTTGCTCAATTCGGAGCTCATATGCAGAAGTTATGGCAGTTTTGGTTTCCTAGCGGTAGTACCGCGGGCCGGAGCGGTAGTACCGCTTGGGTGCTACAAGCGGTAGTACCGCTGGTAGCCCCCAGCCGTAGTACCGTTGCGGTCTCGTGCTAGTACCGCCTCGATTCGAGGGGTCTTTTTCGTGTCGGGCTTTACGGTACTGGCCACGGCAGTGGGGGCCGTTGTACCGCTCGTATGCGGTAGTACCGCCCTGCCACCGCGGTAGTACCGCTCTGGGCCCAGCGGCAGTACCGCGAGGGGGAGCGGTAGTACCGCTTATAAGGGCAAGTGGTAGTACCGCTGGACAAGCGGTAGTACCGCTCTCTGCAGGGCTGAAGTGGGGGTAACGGTTGGATTGTTCCCCCCACTATATAAGGAGGTCTTCTTCCCCAATGAACCTCATCTCTTTAGCTTGTGTTCTTCCCCCATTGTTGACCTTCTTCGAGCTTGCTAACTTTCAATCCCTCCATGGATTCTTGCTAGTTTTTGAGGGAAAAGAGAGAGGAGATCTAGATCCATATTTCCACCAATCACTTTCTCCTCTATGTGAGGGGAACCCATTGGATCTAGATCTTGGAGTTCTTGGTGTTCTCCTTCTTGTTCTTCCTCTCATTTTCCTCCCTAGCATTAGTTGCTTCGGTGGGATTTGAGAGAGAAGGACTTGGGCACTCCGTGTGCCCTTGCCATTGCATTTGGTGCATCAGTTTGAGTTCTCCACGGTGATACGTGGAAGTTACAAGTTGAGAAGCTTATTACTCTTGGGTGCTTGGTACCCTTGAGCTTGTTCCTCTTGGGTGCTTGGGCGCCCTAGACGGTTGGTGGTGTTCGGAGCTCAATCATTGTGGTGTAAAGCTCCGGGCAAGCGTCGGGGTCTCCAATTAGGTTGTGGAGATCGCCCCGAGCAATTTGACGGGTTCCGGTGACCGCCCCCAAGGGTTGCCAAAGTGTACGGGTTTGGTGACCGCCCCCAAGGGTTGCCATTTGTACGGGTTCGGTGACCGCCCTCAAGGGTCCCTTAGTGGAATCACGGCATCTTGCATTGTGCGAGGGCGTGAGGAGATTACAGTGGCCCTAGTGGCTTCTTGGGGAGCATTGTGCCTCCACACCGCTCCAAACGGAGATTAGCATCCGCAAGGGTGTGAACTTCGGGATACATCATCGTCTCCGCGTGCTTCGGTTATCTCTTACCCGAGCCCTTTACTTATGCACTTTACTTTGTGATAGCCATATTGTTTCTTGTTATATATCTTGCTATCACCTAGTTGTTTATCTTGCTTAGCATAAGTTGTTGGTGCACATAGGTGAGCCTAGTTGTTGTAGGTTTTGTGCTTGACAAATTAACCGCTAGGTTTATTCCGCATTTGTTCAAGCCTAAACCGTAATTATTTTAAAGCGCCTATTCACCCCCCCCTATAGGCGACATCCTCGATCTTTCAACTTGGAACTCCGGAAAGAAAGATGAACAAATGAAATCAAGAATTTTGATGAACCTCCGGAATAAGGAATTGAATTTACTCGATGAAGCAAGAATAAGAATTACATTATGCTCATCCTTCACCAATTAATTGATGACAAGCAATGGATTTGTCATAGTACTTACTCTCGTAGAAAGGATTAAGATAGATGGCGCAAACTTGGGAAGGTCTTGATGGAACCACCGGTAGGATTTGGAAACAACGAATGAATTGATATGATAACGAAGGAATAGAAATCTTGAACGAACCACTGTAAGAATTGAAAATGAACGAAGAAAAGATAAAGAAACATCGGGAAAAATTAGAAAATGAACGAAGATACTTGAGAGAATTTAGATACAAGTGAACGCAGAGATCCCGAGCTGACTAGATAATACTTGAATGATGCACTGGAAGAATTCGAGAACGAGAGCTGAAAGCTGAGAATGAATAATTCTGAGATGATGAGTTCCAAAGAATCAAACTGAAAAGACTCCTGAATTGCTTCGGATGGGTGAAAAGAATTCTCACACTCAAAACAATTATGAGAGGACGGCAACAAGTTAGAGCCATGAATCTTCAAGAGAATGGACAAGATTTAGAAGAAATCCTTCTTCGGTCTTCAAATGTTGAGAATGATGATGAGAACCACCATGAATTATTGAGGCACTTCGGAACAATTTAGAATGGAAAAGTTGAATCAACGATGAAAGAATTTGGAAGATCTTGGACAAAGGCATATGACTGATGAAATTCATTCTTACGTCAAACTTTTAAATGAATTTGAGAATAGCTTCGGGAAAATTAGAAGAGTCAGGTAAGATCCTGGGAAAAGACCTGTGGGTTAGGGCCCACTCAAAAGATACACTGTTGAATGATTTAAAAGAGAGATTGCGTCGGTTCAATTAAATGGCTTGAATAAGGTAAGACCTCGAAATAGCTAGAAAGGATTAAGAATAGAAAACATGAATCCTCTGGGATACCTTCAGCACTCCAGATAAACATGAATAGCAAGAGGTGGATGATTAAGAGGTGCATCGGCATGAGAAAACATTTGTAACGATGAAAGGATACGATCAACACCGAAAGCTTGCATTGAAACCACCGAGGAAGATAAAAGAACAAAGAATGATAAACTTGAAGCTCCGTTAGTATCTTCATGGGAAATCACCGGATAAGAACATTGACGAAAAAGAATGGAAAGACTTCCCATCTATAAGATGGATACTTGATTAAGAAATCTGAGTCCTTGAAGAAAAAGGGTGGGAGGGCGGGAAAACAAAGGCAACTTGGGCAGATGGAATGGATACCGTTGAGAAAACTTAGAATTGATCTTGCGAATGTTGGGATGACTGGATGCACTTGAAGAGAAGCACGCCGGTTGGAAAGAATTGGGATGACAATCTCGATGATCAAGAGGGATTGGTATTCACATAGAAGTATGAGAACACCGCATAGGAAAGGTAGGGAATCAACACCTGACAATGAAGCAACTCGAATACCACAACTTAAAACAAAACAAAGGATTGGCTCGCAGAGTAAGCCGGAACAAACATATGATAGAGATTTCGTCCGAAGTTTTCGTGGTGGGGCCCACACGGGCTCGATCGTACATCACCATCATGTACAAGGCAGTGCACATGACATACGAAGCGTCCCCGAGTCGGCATAGCCAAGGAATCTTTAAGACACTACGAGACCACTATAAAACCAACCGTGGAAAGGCGGACCACTAGACGTCGAACCCCAATCTCATATCATGCGTCTGTCGGAAAGATATCCTAGGAACTACTTGAATTCCCACTTATAAACTCCCGAAACTTTCTGGTTATGCAATCTGGTGTTGGGGATACAGGGGACACAAAAATATATCACCCAAACTAGCAATCCCTAGATCCAGCTGTATCCATCCGTCAACACATAACCAAGAAACCTTCGGAAATCGTGTACCTCAACCTTCGAAAAGCATCTGTTATACGAGTTATGGCAATACTCCCGAACTCCCGCCCCAGTACTGGGCGGCGTGGGAGGAGCGGGCCGGGAGGGCCAGGCACGGGCCCTGCGGGCCGCGACGCGGGAGGAGAGAGAGAGAGCCGGCAGGGTGACGTGGCGGCCCCTGGTTGGCCGGGCGCGGTGGCAGGGATGCGTCCGGTGGCGGCGGGGGCGATTGGCTAGGGTTTGGACCCGGGATTTCGGAGGGGGAGGTGTTTTTATAGGTAGAGGGAGCTAGGAGACTCCAAATGGAGTGCGGTTTTCGCCCACACGATCGTGATCGAACGACCGAGAGCAGGAGGGGACTTAGGTGGGTTTTTGGGCTGTTTGAAGGGGGGTTTTACTGCAACACACAAAAGGACTTTGCGGTTACCCGGTTAACCGTTGCAGCATCAAACGACCTTCAAATGGAACGAAACTTGACAGGTGGTCTACCAGTGTTATACCAAGGCCACTTGGCAAGACTCGGTCCATTCCGAGAACGTTCAACACCCGCTCATGAAAAGAAACAAGAGGGGGTGCGCCGGTGCATGTGGGAGTGCCGTATTGCAAAACGGACAACGGGAAAAATGCTCGGATGCATGAGACGAACACGTATGCAAATGAGATGCACATGATGACATGATATGGGATGCATGACATGAACAAAATGCAAAACGAAAAACAAAACCCGACCACGAAGGGAAATCATAACACATAGCCGAAAATAGCAAGAGTTGGAGTTACAAATATGGAAAGTTACAACCGGGGTGTTACACATGTGGACCCTGAGTTCATTTGGAATTAGGAGATTATATTGTAAGAGATAATTATATTGTATATATGTAGCCAGTAGCGTCGGATAGATATACGAGAACTTGTTGTTCGACCAATCTCTCAGAGAAGGAGAGGTGGTCGATATCACTTCTCTCTGTATGCATATGTTCGTGACGATCTTCTGTTTCCTTCATTTGCTTACTAGCTAACATGTCTAGTCCTCTCTATACGTATAGTACGTAGCGTCGACCAAGCACGGAGATAAGAGAGGACACTTCTCTCTATTAATTAGCTAGCTAACACAATATATGAAACACCTAAATTAACCCCCCAAAACCCCCCTTTCAAAAAAAACCCAGCCCCTGAAATGTTGACGCGTGGATGCCTATTGGTCCCGGTTGGTGCCACCAACCGAGACCAAAGGGCCTCCTGCCTAGGCTCGCCGCACCGGCCACGTGGAGGCCCATCTGTCCCGGTTTGTGTAAGAACCGGGACTAAAGGTCTAGGGCATTAATACCAACACTTTAGTCCCGGTTCAAAAACTGGGACAAATGGCCCTTACGAACCGGGACAAATAGGCCCTTTTTCTACTAGTGATACTTTCTTCATCTTATTGTGTTCATTGCCATCTTCCTAAACACTTTTGTCCTTCTCTGTTGACTTCTTTTTGGTCTGCACGCTTGCTTCGTCTCTGCCTCCACATGAATAAACTTGCATATTGCGTCCTTTGGCACATAATCTCTAGCAACTTGTTCGGCATCATTCATTAGACTTCTCTGAATAATAGATCAATGTATTCTCCTTTCCAATATAAAAACAATATTAAGCCAACATTGAGCTCATCACATTGTTTGAATGCAAGCATCAACAACCATGTGAGCACCTACTCTGTCCTTTTCACATTTAAAGAAGACCCATTATGTTTATCTGTCGTGGAGACCCAACGCAACACCTTCCGCCAGATGTTGCCTCATTTTATCAGCGCCAAAGGCAAGCCGGCGAACTGTTGGGCGGTGGTTGACCCCGACCGAGCGCCGAAGGAGGAGCATCGTGAGGCGAGCGCAGAGAGGAGGAGGGCATGCTGGAAGGAGCTCCAGGGGCTGCGCAGGCGCTCGGTCAGTTCCTTTCCTGACGAAATGCGTCTCCGTGGTGGCCCTTCTCGTTGACGAGTTCAAGCGACAACGGGGGCTAGATGTGTCAATTTTGGCAACAACTGTTGTCAGCAAGGGAATCAAAGTGGGGCCGGAGGTCGGCGGAGGCTGTGGGGTGTAGGTGAGAGGCAAAGCACTCGGTGCCGGCATGAATGCAGTCGAGCTAGGAGAAAGGCAGTACTTTCATGAGAACTCCTTTCAGCTGCCCAAAAGTGAGAGTGGCAGAGGCTTCTCCTCAAAATCTTGAGCATCTAAAACAAATAATAGTTTGGCGAGGTGTAGCTTAACACCTCAAAAGGGAATCTTTTGAGGAGTTTAGCTCTTCTGAGGCATCGGTTAGAGATGCCCTAAGTTGACTATATGAGATAACAATGTTGGTGTGTTACCGAGTTCTGCACGGTATTCTCTAATTGAACTGGTTTAAGGACGTTTTAACCTTTCTGAAAGAAAAAATGGTTTCGTTGTCTTCGAGTTAACTCATCTGAGTTTCTAACCACTATATGCAGACCAATAAATTCTCTTCTCCCATGCTAGCTACCTTGAAATTCTTCGGCACACAACTATTAAGGACATGTGAAGCATGTCTAAAGCTGATTTAATAATCAGAACCGAGCGTGCACTAGTAGCTATGGATATATTGAAGAAAACATTGGAACGACTTGGGAGCTAGTCCCAAATGGCATTTGGATATTCAATTAAAGCCACAACCATCTTAACTATCCACGCAGAAGGCGATTGTGTTGTTAGATCGAGAGGTGCCCGGGGATGATCGAGCTTCTGACCGATGGTATGAGCTGAACACTACAAGGTATCCAAGCCGGTGGAAAGAAGAGGAGCTGTAAAATTACGCAATTAAGATCGAACAAGGTTAGATAATGTAATAATATTACAAAGCAGTAATGTTGTAGTTATCCCATATGCACATTTCCCCGCGGGAAACAAAGGACCATTTATATATTAAAAAAATCTACACCTCAGACCCATTTTCACGTAGTTATGCTTCCATCGCGTCCCCTTCTGAGATATCACCTTTTAATAAGCATCCATAACTATTTATAATAATAAACTGATGCCAATTTAAATTAAATTGCCGTGCTAACAAAATTGCACAATCAAACCAAAAACACAGCTCCAACACAACTAAATCATGCTTGAGTCCAAACACGTTTAACCGAAAACCGACAAAAGCCCGCCTGGCCCCCAAAGTTCAAACCTTTTAAACTGCTTGAGATTCCCTCGAAGATGGGTGCCACCCTCTTCCGCGCCAAGATTAAACATTTAGAATCTTCCATATCCCAAGTTGCATCTCACAATCACTCGCGCTAGAATAGACCCCCTCCGCCCCATATTAGTTCTTTAGACATGTCTAGATATGAATGTATCTAGACACGTTCTAGTGTTAGATACATCCGTATATAGACAGATGTAAGACAACTAATTTGAGACGGGGGTAATACTTTTCACTGCCTCCAAAACCCATCTCGAAGCTTCATCTCACGCTCGCTCGCATCAAAATCCAGGCTCGTCGAAGAAACCTCATTAGGCCCGCGGGAGCCACATCTCACCATTGCTCATGCCAAATTCAAAACATCTCCTAATAATAGACCAAAGCCACTCCATCTCAAAACCACTCAAAAGAATCCAAAGAGAACAAAGTTCGAACGAAGCCGTGTCGAGCCAGGAAACCCCTGCCCGACCGGTCGGTCCCGTCGAGCCAGGAATCCAAAGAGAAATGCGGCCGGACCCGGACCCGGACTGGAGACCAGACCGCACACCGCAGCCGGCCACGACCCACGAGGGAGAGGCCGGGAGGTGGGGCCCGACTCTGACAGCGATCGAAATAAAATACACGCGCTGCCTCCCTCCTTGTCTCTCTCCTCTCGCCTGGCCCCCGCCCGTCCCCCGCCCGCTTTCCAACCCCGCGCGCGCGCGTCTCCGGCGACCCTCCGCGCCCCCGCGCCGCCCACCTCGCCGCCGCCCGCCGCCCCGCGCTCCCCCGCGGCGCCCGGAGGACCACTTCGACCCGCGCCGCGCCGCGCCCCGCCCCGCGCGCCTCCGCCCCAAACCCTAACCCTAGCTCCGCGGGCCGCGGCCCCCGAGGTACGTCTCACGCCCCATTCCTCCTTCCTCCGGCCCCGCGCCGCTGCCCCGGCCGCGCCCGCCGCGCCGTGAAATGCCCGCCGGGCCGAGGGCCGCCGGCCAGGGCCGTGATCAGGCCCCGGCCGCATTTCACCCTGCTCCCGTTGCCGACGCGCCCGTGTTTCCCACCCTCTGACGGAGAGGGCGCGGCTGGAACGTCGCTGCCGTGCCCTAAATAATGCCCGCTTTGCGCCTTCAGCGCCGTGTAGTTAGTTTTAATTGCGGCATATACCCTAGCAGGCCGCAGGCGGAATCGGGGCGGTTTCCCTGGGTGGGTAGATTGATGTCCGGCACACGTGCACATATGTCGTTTGATGAGGCGCCTGACCGCTACCCGGTTCTTAATTGCGCTGTGCAGTCGCGGCATGGCGTGCGGGCAGAACTGGGCTGTCCGAGTGTTGCCGTTACGCCGAAGCATCACTCGCTGTTTAACTGCGACGCTGCCTGTCGTGGCACGCTTTGCAGACAGAATTGGGCTGTGCTGTTTTCCCCTTGGATATATAGATAGATACCCGAAACCTGTCCCAATGTTACCGTACCGCCGAAGCATCACTCGCTGTTTAACTGCGACGCTGCCTGTCATGGCACCCTTTGCAGACAGAATTGGGCTGTGCCGTTCTCCCCTTGGGTATAGATAGATACCTGAAACGTGTCCAGATGTTACCGTAGCGCCCAAGCGTTACTTGCTGTTTAATTGCGATGCCGTCGTGGCATGCTTTGCAGGCTGATTTGGCGGTTTTCTCCTTGGATATAGACAGATGCCCGGAACGTCCAAATATTACCGTAGCGTCCAAGCGTCACACGCTGTTTAATTGTGATTCCTTCCTGGCACGCTTTGCAGGCAGAATTGGGCTGTTTTTCCATTTGATATAGATAGATAGATAACCGGAACGTGTCCAAATGTTACCGTAGAGCCAAAGCGTTACTCACTGTTTAATTGCAATGTCGTCGCGGCACACTTTGCATGATGATCTGTCCTGTCCTGTTTCCCCCCCCTTGGATATAGATACATACCCAAAATGTACTACCTGTTGTCGACCAGCCCAACCGTTGTCGTTATTGCTGCTCAATGCTTTGCCTTTTCTGTTTATTTACATTTACGTTCTGTCTGTTTCTCTCTTCTGTTGCAGCTATTGCCTGTGGCGGTTTGCGGGAAGATAACCGTCTCGTCGTAGACGCCCTGTCTGCGTAATTTCGCCGGCGAATCTAGCGGTGTGTGAGCGATGAATTCTTTGGCTTCTGCGCTACTGTGAAGACTCAGCCTGAGCCGCGTTCTATGGGTGGAATGATTGAATACGGCGTTAGTGTCAGTACCAAGTCTTCACCACGCAGTGTGGCCATTGAAAAAGCTCAGGAGGAGCTCAGGTGGGCTACTGATATAAGATCTCCCTGCATTTTTCTCTGGATGGTTGAGTATGGCAGGTGTATGACTTAACAGTGCGATTATGAATTTCAGGCAGGAGTATGATGTCCGTGAAGAACGGAGGAGGGAGCTGGAATTTCTGGAGAAAGTAAGTTTGCAGGTTATCTTCCAGATTGGATATTGCTGTTCACTTTCTCTAATTACTCCTATTTTTTTACAGGGTGGCAACCCATTAGATTTCAAGGTTGACCGTGTACAATCAATCAGTGTGCAGTCCACTTCTCTCACAGCGGAACAAAATGTGATAAGGTAATGATTGCTTCCTGATCCCGATGTAGCATTTGATCACATTGCCATGAGTTGATTTAGAAGCCTCTTTTGTGCTGTCAATTGCATTGCAGCGAAGCTAAAGGCAGCTTTACGTTTGCTGCATCACCTCGTGGGGATTCAGTTGAGAGTAGTGGCAAACCAGGAAGCTCACTGTGTCGCGAAACCAACACAGCAGATAATCTTATGCTTTTTGGTGGTAATAACAATGGCGTTGTGAAGGAGAAAGTTGTAAAGAGAGGATCCAGAAGAGCTAATGTAGCTCAACCCAGACAGTCTGCTGAGGGCCACAACAATGTAAAAAGAGCTGATGATTCTGGTTTGTCACGCCTTGGAGTGAAGAGCCAGGCATATGTTCGACGCAACAGGTCAAAGCAATCTAGGGAGAGTGCTAACGTGACTTCTGTTACATCTCCTGTGATTCCTGCTACAGCTTCGGAACCAAAAGATGCAAGGGGTGTGGTCAAGGAAAAACGAGCAGATGATCTTGGTGTATCCTATGGTTCAAATTTAAACCAGGCAGGACCAAAGTGCGACAATGGGCCGAATAAAGCTTCTGACAAACATGTTACAATTGAGTTGAATGGGATTCAAGCCGTCCGCAAAGGCCACCGCATAGTAAAGATCGAACCGGTGGAATATGACGAAATGGTGCCCAATTATGTGAATCGCAATCAGCAGCCTGATGAACGCGGGAAGATAGCTGAAGAAGGTGCATCAATAGAACCCCCTGATGCTACTTCAAAAGCCGTTCTAAGGTCATCTTATTCTAGCGCATGCACACATGATAAGACAGAAACATGTGCTGCTGCTGAGAAGGTTGGCAATAATCACCTGGATGAAGGTATGGCCCAAGTCCATGTAGGTGAACTGGATAACAGCAGTATGATTCCTGTCTCTGCTGTCCAAGCTGCCACTTTGCACAAAAATGTGACAGATCCATGTTGTGAAGACATTGCCAGTACTATTGACAATGGAGCTGATGATAATAATCCAGTTCCAATGAATATTGATGGAAAATCGCATGAAGACCCGGACATCAGTGGTATTTCTAGCAAGGCTGGTGGACAACCGGAACGTTCTAGCAGGCCTACTTCTGTGACTGGAAATTCTAGTCCTGTACCACCTGAAGTTAGTACTCGTGCCCGTGTCAAAGTTGAAATGGAAACTTTTGATGATGCAATGGTTGTACAGAAGGACACAAGCTGCTCATATCCAGGACAAATTGTGAACAATAATGGAGGTCCAGGTTTGGAGAGGATTGACAGTTGTCATGGGGATTCTAACTCCGCCCATCCTATCGTTATAGGCTCTGCTACTTTGGTTGATTCTACACCATCATTAAAAACTGATGGGTCGAAGGCGGAGAGTGAGATTCAAAAAAATGGGGAGAGCGTCAATAAGATGACAGACAAGGAACACGAAGATTCTATCCTTCGAGAAGCTCGTCTTATAGAGGTACTGTTAGGTGTTAGCGTTTTTTTAATCCTGTAATATTAGTCTTGTTCTTACAAGAGTGAAGATAATTTTGTACAATAGGTGAGTCTCAAGAGAGCTTGTGAACGATCTCCATGTAATATATCTTTAGAAAGGAGGAGAAAGGGTCACTGGGATTTTGTCCTCGAGGAGATGGCTTGGATGGCCAATGATTTCATGCAGGTATTTTCTAACTGTTCTTTCTATTTCTTTCTCAAACTTGCATGGAGGCACACTGAATCTGGTCGCTATTATTTCTAAAGTACTTGTACATTTTTGTCTTATGTAACAATGGGCCCCAAACTTATATTGAATTGCCGCTTTGGTCAGCTCCCTGAACTTGCAAAACTGTGTAACTTGGGTCGTTTACACTTTAGTAACTTAGCTAAAGTGCAGTGGTTATGCAGAAGCAAATATTTGGCAATGAAGTTGATAGTTATGGGTACGTTTGGGTTGGAGCCTAGAACAGCCCAGCCAAATAATTGGCGTTGACCCGAGCGCCGGACACACGTTTGGATGGGCACCAACTATTTCACTTGCTAAGGCTCTTGCACCTCTCCAGTTCATCTCCACGCCAAATTGTTGGCGAGACAGCGGCAGCCAAATCGTTTGCCAATATATTGGCGTGCCATCGTAGGTGGGGCTAGCCTGGGCAGCATCGAAACAGACCCTATGTGACTTCAGTTTACTGCATCGATTGTTCACAGACCAACTTAAACAATCTGTGTCTGCGTAGATTGGTGTTAGCTTGGTACATTTGTCCAGTTGACATGCCACCACTTTTAGATAAGAAAAATTCATTGTACCTGCAAAATGCCATATGGATCTTTGATTTGATTGAACTGTATCAGTATTGCACCTCTATTTTACTCGTATGTTCAACAGTTTTAGCTAACTTATAATAGTTCTAATGATCTAAATTGACACAATTAGCTTGTTTTGTGTGTACTACAAATTTAGGGGCCTGCCGAATTAATTTTCAGATTCGGGGATCTTAGTGATACTTCAGTTCTAGTTTAGGACCTCTGATCTAGTTTACTCATTTTTTTAGAGTTAGTCATGTTGTCCTAGTGCAATCTGACGGTCTGATTAACAGGAACGCCTATGGAGAATTACGGCTGCATCTCAAGTGTGCCATTGGATTGCCTCCGATGGTCTGGCCAAGTTTGACCAAGCAAGCATTCTTAGAAAGCAGAAAACTGTCAGTAGAATTCTTGCAAAGGGTGTCATGAGTTTTTGGCGTTCAGCTGAGGCTGTCCTAACTACTGTTGGTACAGCTAAAGTGATGCAAAAAAATAATTCAAATATGCTAGGAGAGACAAAGCCTACTGGAACCAAAGCTGAGAAACAACAGGTATGTAAAACTAGTTCCAAGCAACATTTTGTCGCGGTTTGTGTTTATATGTTTTCATGATATGGCACATGTTCCTTCTTAGTACCAGCATATTGATGGATCTTTCTGGCAACTGAGTAAAATATAATTCGTTAACAGTTTCATCCTCATAAAATCATGTCTTGAGTACTCTATTGGAATGTAGATCACATCAGGCATCACCTGATCCTGATGTGTCTAAGATCTGTGATGTTGACATTATCTGTCAATTTGTATAGGGCAATGAAAGCTTGGAAGCGGAACAGTCTATACATCCTCTTCGATCTCATATTCAGGATTATGCAGTTCGATTTCTTGAATATAGCAGTCAGGCTTCTGATTCTGCTGTGTTGACTGAAGCACCACCTACACCTGACAGGCCGAATGACTTCGGCATCTTGAAAGTGTCTGATCAACTTTCACAGGTTACTTGCCACAACTTTCTGTAGTGTTGGTGATTAAGTTTCAGTACTTCCTTTTTGCAAGACATCTCATGCTAAGTGTCCTAATAAATACCCGTAGGCACAGTTACCCCTGTCTCTCCAACTAGCAACATGTATGCATTTACCTCAGCAGCGTTGTTTTCTGTTTTTTTCCTCTGTAGGGAAGTCTCTTCTACACAGTACCACCTGGTGCAATGCTGGCATACAGGGAGTCCATGGAATCTCTTTTCATGTATCATAAGGTGAATATAAGCTTTATGCATGCTTCTCAAGACACATAATGAATATACTCTGCTTTTTTTTCCTTTTAGTTTCTTCCTTATGTTTGTCACCTATATGGACTGACAGTATCAGTGTAAGCAATAACATAATTTGTTTCTTCCGTCTTGTTTTACCTTACTGGAGTACTGTATGAACCACACCATGGACAGACACATATATTTAAGCAATTATCAAAACAAGACATTTTAGCACTTCCATGGCCCAAATTGCTGCCTGTGGAGGTCTTCTGTTTCCATCACTGTATGAAAAACCCCTCTGAATTTCTTGTTATCTGGTTACATTTAGTTCATGCTTTGAAGTTCTGTACTGCCTGGATGCCAAGAGAAGTTTTCTAGCCGTTTTTATTTTTTAGACATTACCCAGCGCTCCAGAGTTCTTTAATTTTTGTCTGCAGCACTTTATTTGTGGAAATATGTTTAACAGAGTTAATAATTGCAGAAAATTGGCAACACTGGACTTGATTATGAGGCATCTGCATGTGATTCTGCTGCAGGTATTATTTATCAGTACCTCAAGTTTTTTCCTATCGTATTTGTATGTATCTCATGCTCTTACTAATGCTTTAGCCTTTTATATTTTGTTTCAGGGTGGGCTCAGGATAATGTCTATGAGGATGAAGGCGAGGCTTCTACTTATTTGTCACAAAAGGGTCACAAGAAGAAACACAGTATGCAGCAGAGGATTAATGGTTCAAGACCATATGAAACTGATGTGTCTTATGATCCGCGCTTGGAAAGCAAGGCAGGAAACCGGCAGTTTGTTTCAAATGGCAAAAGACCTTCATCTTTTGTTGGAATTCCTACAAAGCGCATCCGCACAGCCGCCAGACAACGAGTTGTAAGCCCATTTCCTGCTAGTGCTGGTGGGACTCCCCAAGTCACAAGTAAAACAGATGTTTCAAGTGGAGACACAAACTCCTACCAAGATGATCAAAGTCCATTACATGGTGGGTCCTCCGCATGGAAAAATATGGAATATGAATCAACAGGTGATTTTGACAGACATGATGGTAGCGAAGCATGGACTAAAGCTAACAAGAAGAAGAAACAAAAGAACCCAGGATACAAGACTGCTCAAAATACAGCCAATTCACGTGCCGCTGCTGTAAAGGTTAATTCCTTAAGCATGCTCCCCATTTATTATTGCTGCTTGGGATGTTTTATCCGAGTAATATTTTCTTCTTCTTCTGATGTTTCAGGGACGGATCTACGATCAGAGATCGCAAGTTAATCAATATGAGCAGGTCCTTTTTTTCCCAGTTGTTGATATCAGTTGCTGAGATATTCGTTTATTCTTTTTTAGTTTTAGTTTAGTTTGGTTAGACTCAACACTAAAAAACACTTCCTGTGCAGAAGGATTATCTGAAGAAGAGACCAGAGACCCAACAATTTTATTCAAATGGAACAATTGGTACTTCCATGCTCTCTTTATATACATGGCGCACTTGCGGCCTATGTCATACAAGAATTAACTATCTGCTCTTCATGTATTTTGAGAGAAAACTTAAATAGCTCCTAACATGTGGATGAATGTCATGTTTTTATGATAGTTGCAAATGGTGGTCAACATGCTTCTAAGAAGCTTAAAACGATGAAGCAAGGGATATATATTAAACAAGAACCTTCTCAAGTTCCATCACAGATGAGCAATATGGCGCCTGCTAATAAAATTATAAAGATCATCACTAACAAGGACCGTGGGAGAAAAGTGAAAGTGCTAAAGGTATATCATCTCTCTACATTACAGTCACATTCCTTTCTCTTTGTTTGCGTATACACTATATGGTCACCGTCGATGAAACCTTGTCATTTATAATGGAAGGGAGGTTTGATTGGTTGTGCTTCCATTTATTTTTCTTTATATACCCTACTCTGCTGGAGTCGTGCAAGAATAAGGTTTCATTTGATATGCTTGGCAGTCCTTTTGCTACCAGCAGTAGAGAAACATGCTACTCGTAGATATGTTACTGACTAGTCAGGATAGGTCCAGCTCAGGTTAGATAAGCAAGCTGTATTAAGCTGTAGTTGTTTCAGTTGTGTCGTAGAATAACAAGATATAAATTAGAAAACTTCATTGAGATATATTGATTGGTAGATGAAATACTTTAGTTTGTTGGACATTCTTGTGGTCTATATATTTAGGACGAGATGATAGTTGAAAGTCTCTTTTGTGATTAAGCATCATAGTGTATGGGTAGCACATCCTGCACACGGTTAATTTTCTATGTTGCTTACTGAAATGTTGTATGCTTTTGGCAGATGTCATCTGGTGGTGGATGGTCAAACTTCGAGGATCAGGTTCTTGTTTGTTTGAATTAGTAACTTTTCCTCTTTCCACTTCAGTTTGTGGTAATGACCCAAATATCTTAAATATTGCAGGCTCTTGTTGTCCTTGTCCATGACTTGGGTCAAAATTGGGAATTAGTAAGCGATGCAATCAATAACATTGTGCAGTTCAAGGTAGTTTCATGACTGGGATAAAACCTTTTTCTATGTCGTATATTTTTAATCATATTGTTCAAACATGTAGTATGAACTTTGATTTCTTTCCATTCCCTGGTTTCTGAGTATTTTTATTGGTTGGTACCATTCAAAGCAAGTTAGGCTTCAATTGTATTGTCACTCTTTGCAGTAACTGTATCTTTTCTTTACTCTAAAGATTATATTCTGTGGTCTTAAATTTTATCATAATAATTTTAGACACTGTTGTTCTTCCATAAATATATTTTCTGAGCTCCCCTTTTTTATGTAAGTAGTAGTAAAATTTATGAGTTCAATTGTATCCTATTTATGCAGTCTATACATAGACAACCTAAAGAATGCAAAGAGCGTCATAGGGTTCTTGTGGATAAAAGTTCTGGTGATGGTGCTGACAGTGCAGAAGACTCTGGTTCATCTCAACAGTATCATTTCACCATACCTGGCATTCCACAGGCATGTTAATAATTTCTTTTAATAGCATTTACTGCTTGACAGGGAGCACATATATAGAGTACACAGATATGCTGTTAAACCTTCAATGTTCTCTCTTTGATACTTACCTTTTCAATCTATGGGCTATGGTAAATATTCTTCTTTTTGAGGAAGCACAACAGACTTCAATTATCTAACATTGATCTTCTTATGCCCATCAGGGTAGTGCCAGGCAGTTGTTCCAGCGACTTCAAGGACCATTTGAGGAAGAGAATCTGAAGTCACATTTTGAAAAAATTATGCTCCTCATGCCAAAAGTGCTATCCAGGCGTAGACAGGTTCGCCTTCTATCTTTCTTCAAGGCCTCATACTTCAGCGGTATAATGTAACTATCTTTGTAACTTTTAAGTTATATTTATAGTGGAGGTCGAGTAAATCTTGGTATTTCTTGTTCTTTGTGAAGTCGGGTAGTTATTGCGTCATATTGTATTAGTTTTAGAATCATGCTTGTCTTTGTTTTACGTGCATAACAACAGCTATAATATGACACGTTAGTGGATTTTCTCGGCGCACTAGTATTTTTAACAATAGTTAGAATAATCTTTATGTTCTGTGAAATACAATTCACGTACCTTTGTTTTGCTGCTCTTACGTATACTGGTATTTTTCAGTGTTGCTTATCTTCATGCTTTTCTTGTTCCTTAGGTTAATAGCCGGGAGCTGAAGCCGATCGTACTACCACATAGTTCTCATGTTGTTGCACTTACACAAGCATGCCCGAACAACTTATCTGGGGGCATTTTGATGTATGTGATTGTTGCTTTGAACTCTTCTTTGGATCTCACTTCCAGGAAATTGCCAAGATTTTTTCTTTCTTATATGCTATTTAATTTCTGTCATTTATCTTTGTGGTCTTGTCTATCTGTTACAGGCCACTTGATCTGTGTGATGTAAATCTGAGCCTCGATGCAGTCACACCTGGCAGTGGAAACCAGATTTCTCATGCAAACGGGATGACACTGTCGAATCAACATGGTTCTGCTGGTCCTACTACCACTCCTCCTACTCCCAATCCAAATTCGAGGTTACCAGGGTCTCCTGGTATGGTTCTGGGCAGCAACTTTTCGCCACCTTCAACACTGAGTGCTCCTTCTAGGTAAATGTTTCAAGTATCCTTCCTAGTAATTGCAGATATTATATGGAGTGCACGATAAATTTAATTTACAATGTTTTTTCTTGTTTCATGCAATTTCTGCTACAGGGATTCTCAGAAATATGGTGTTCCTAGACCAGCCTCTATACAGGGTGATGAGCAACAGAAGATTCAGTATAATCAAATGCTCAGTGGTAGAAATCTTCAGCAACCTGGAGCTGTTCCTGCAACAAGTCCTGGTGCTCGTATGATGCCTGGTGCTCATGGTGTTGGAATGATGACAGGGGTAAATCGAGGTATGCCTGCAGTCAGGGCAGGCTTTCCAAGAGCTGGTTCCCCAGGAATGCTGAATATGGCATCGACAGGAAACATGCCACTCAAAAGTGTGCAAGGAGTGCCAAATGCCATGTCTCCCGCTGGAAATTCTATGATGAGGCCACGCGATCCTATGCAGATGCTTCGTGTGAGTTTCCTTTTCTCTTTCATATTATTGAAACATCTAAATTGTTTACTTTCATGCATAAACAATTGCCTAAAAGCGCTTGTTTTTTATCTGTGGTAAAAAAATTCCATCCTTCAAGCTGTTTATGTCTTCAGATTCACGAGTGTTGCTTGCTGTTTGTTCTTGCACAAGCTTTCGTTTACAAAACTTTGTAAACAAAGGACAGTCCTGCCATTTTTAAAAGTTTTCTGTGGAACATAGTAGCTTCTTGTTGTAACCAACATAATTAATTATGTGACAAGTCTCTACATGTTTGAAACCTGCATAGTCTCTGCTATGTCAAGGTCATGTTTATTGCTACGTTTTGAGTTACTAGTTGCCTGCTTAGAAAATATTCCCTTGGTTAAGTAAATGAAAGTACCTTTTGTTATGAAATATTTGCTCATATCATTTTCAGACACCTATTTGAAACACTTGTATGTCTTAGTGGTAGGACTGCCCTTTGTTTACACTGCATGACTGTCAACTACTAAAACAAGGTTTATTTACTAGTCATGCAACTTTGACATTAGATGGTAATAATAAGGTGACTGTTGTCCAATATTCACTAAACGAACTATGAAGCTTAAACTAGGAGTACTAAACTTGTCAGTTGTGAAATATTAACGTGATTCAGAGTGCTGATGGGATACTTCCTTTCTTTCAGCCTGGTCAGCAGCATATGGCGAGGCCGGAACACCACATGCAGGTTTCACAGGGAAATAGTCAAGCTGCCCATTTCAGCAGCATGAATCCATCATTCTCCAAGGCTGCAGCTCCTTCACCTCTTCAGCAAACCCAAAGGCCACATCAGATGTCACAACCACTGAACATGTTGGGTAACCCGCATCTTTCTCAGACCCAAGGAACCAGCCATCCAAGCCCACAGCAGCAGCCATATTCTACTATGCCTATGCAGCTGGCTAAGGAAAGGCAATTTCAACACCGTTTGGTGTCTCAGCAGCACAACAGCCTTCCTGTAGCAGGCGTGGTACCTGGTGTGCAGAACGGACCGCAGATTCAGCAGCAGAACCATGCATCTCCGGTCACTTCAACCCCTTCTTCGCAACCACTGCATCAGAAGCAGCAGTCTGCACAAAGCCCAACAGATAGCTCTGCACTTGCCAATCGACCTGCCAATGCTACAGAACCTAAGCAGAAGAAACAGCAGGGTCAACAGCAGCCTAGGCAGAATCAACAACAGAGGAACCAAGCTAGTCAACAAGCTAAGCTTATGAAGAGTCTAGGACGAGGAAACAGCACGGTGACACCTCAGACTCCTGCAGCCGACGCAACTCCACCCAGTGCTGTTCCTACAGCTTCCAAGAAACAAGTTGCTGACAGAAATCTGATGCAACATGGGCAAGGGTCCTCCGCCGGTAATAAAGCGTCAACAGCAGTTACACCTCAGCCTGGGAATCAACATAAGCTATATGCCTCAGTGCAGCAGCCTCCAAATATCGGTAACCAAGGCTTGGTGCAGGGTCCTCCTAGTCACACCGTCTTCGGTGCACAACCGCCCCCACTCCATTCCAGGTACCCGGTGACCACGCAGCAGCGGCCGATGAATCCAGCACAGAACAACATTCAGAGAATGATGATGCAACAAAGCCTCCAAATGAAGCCCGACTCTAGGATGGACGCACAGATGGACCAAGTCCAGCACAGTCAGGCGATTCCAGCTACACCTACATCTCACAGTTCAGAGGCAGGCAGCCCTGGGCTTTCAGCGCATGACCCAGCTGCAGTCACATCGACATCTAAGCCGCTCAACTCCCCAAAGGACAATTATGCCGGGAACGAAACTTCAGTGCCGCCTTCGTCTAGCCAAGGCATGCTGCAGAGGCAGATTTCAGGTGGAACATCATCCAGCCAAGGCATGCTGCAGAGGCAGATTTCAGGTGGATCATCATCCAGCCAAGGCATGCTGCAGAGGCAGATTTCAGGCGGGTTGCTGCCTGTGCATGGACAAGAGGTGGGTGGCTCGTGGCACCACCAGCAGCTGTCTAGGCCGCAGCTGCCTCCTCCGCACCATCAGCAGCTCCAGCAGAGACCAGTTGGTCCAGGCAGCATGTATGCTCCCCCAAACCCAGGGTCAGGTGCTGCGGGCAGCATGTATGCTCCCCCAAATCCAGGGCCGGGCTGACGGAATCTCGACACCGGCTGGTCGTATGCATGGAGCATCCCTTGTCTCTGAAATCCAAAGTTACTGTACAGGTACGCACTTGTTTCCCTACCGACTCGCCGGCATAGGTTCTGCATATTATCTCGCAACCTGATGTTTTGACGTTTCGTGTGTTTGTCAGGTGTCGGGCCAATGTATGGGATGGAATGGAAGCCGCCGCTGACAGTGGTCCTGAACAAACCGACTTTTGCTGTTTTGTTGTTAGGTGGTAGATAAGAAGATGATTTGGCAATGCATTGCCACCCCTCCTTTTTGAGGTTGGTCGGCTGCAGTCAGTCTAGATAAGCGAGATAGTTTGATATGATGATGGTAGCTGGTGGAGGAGGAGGTGCTTGTTGCGTGCGACAGCTAACTTGTGTTTTGTTTTCCGTGTCTCTGTCGGATGGATGATAGCCGGAAGGCTGTACATGCTGCTGCTTCTTGGTTGGTGGTAGAGTCTGTGTCTCTGAGTAGTGACTGTATAAACTTGTTGTCGTTTTAACTTATAACAGTGGTACAACAAGGAAGTTGATTATATGTCAACATAAAGTTGAAAGAGTGCCCCGTTTGCATTGGATCCATCCATCTATCGTCTATTCAGCAGTGCTACTGTAATCTACTTGTACCTCACCCGTCCCGGCAAACGGCTGAGCTCAGCGGCTGGCTGTTCCATGCACTACTATTTTCCACTACAGATATGCCATCCAGTTGAGTCTAGATGCTCAGCCAGCGGTGAAGATGAACCGAATGAAAGCGATATCTGTACAGTACAGTTAGATAGGGGAGCTGGATAGCTTGGCAGACGCGCAGCGGTGAAAGTCCCAAATCAAGGAAAGGAAAGCGATATCTAGTCTCATCCCCGAACCCCCACCAAGTTCCACATCCACCATCTCTCTGATTGTTTCTTGTCGCCATGGCCGCCCACGGCAAGCCCAAGCCCAAGCCGCCCGGCGCCCCCGCGCCACCGCCGCCCCCACCACCGCCGACGGCGGCAGAGGCGAAGAAGGGCTTCATGCGCCGGATGTTCCCCTTCCTCCTCGCCGTCAACGCCTTCGTCGGCGGTCAGCACCCCATCCCGATCTCACTCCCCTCCTGCTATACTGCTACTCCGCGTGCGTCAGTGCCACTGGATTCGATCCTCTTCTCTGGAGTGGATGGGATCCAAGACGCCGGCCATGGCGGCCTCCCACTGTTGCAATCCATCCATTTCCCCCATGGGGTTTGCTTCTTTCTTTGGTTTGTTATTAATCCCTCTTCACCATCTCACATCCCCTGCTTGGCAACCTACAGCCTACATGCTCGTCAGGACCTACTACAAGGATTCCCCGGCCAAGACCGCCGACTCTGCCGCTGCCACTGCAACGGCGTCGACCCCGTCTGCCACCGCCGAGTCCCCTGAGCCGCCGGTGGCAACGCCTGCCAAGGTGCTGCCGCCGATCCCCGAGGACGAGCAGCGCCGGGTCTACAAGTGGATGCTGGAGGAGAAGCGCAAGGTGAAGCCACGCGACGCCGCCGAGAAGAAGAGGCTCGACGACGACAAGGCCCTGCTCAAGCAGATCATCCGCGCCGACACCCTCCCGGTGCTCTGAGACCGGATGAATGGCTGAAGCTCACCACCAGATTGATCGATGTTGCTGTTTGCGTCTGTCATTGCTTTGCCTCATGTCTCTTCTCTGCTAAAGAGAATGGTTTGGTTGGACTCTTTAGTTAGTTGATTGTGTCGTGTGGTACTGTTATTATTATCATCTTATAAGTTAGTTCGACGCCGAGATGCCCATCTCGAGCTGCTTTATTTATGTGGATTTCTTGCTTGTGTTGCTCTATGCTTCTTCAAGATAAGGATTTGGTTCGTCTCGAACAAGATATTCAACTGACTGATTCATGTGTCACAAGTTTTTGTTTTCTGTGGTTGTGGATGCAAACTGATTCTTTGCAGCGAGCTTGCGGTGTTTCCTGTGGGTTTACCCTTCCTTTACTTTTCTCTCTTCTGTCTTCTTACATTGATGCCTCGGCCCAGCCTATATATTTCCTTGCCAGCAAAATTAAAATACAATGCACTCATGCTGAAACTTTCAGTACAAAAACTAAGAAACTGCAGCTGGCCCGGGGCACAATTTCGTCCATTCAGTTAAATACTTGCAGCCCGGTGTAAGTGTCAGTGTCTATACGAGTGTGAATGTAGTAGGTCTGTGATAGCAACATCAGGAGCCAAAATTGAGCTCCTCCAGTGGCCCCAGGAGGCCTGGCTGGTGGTTACAGATAGCCACACATCCAAGCTGCCCTGAATAACATCCACTAGCTCGGCTGCTGCTCCTCCTTCCCCATTCTCCAATATCAGAATTGGAGGGCTTCTGGTGCAGCGCCGCGCTCAATGCCGGGCAGCATCCGAATCTCAGGCAAGTCATCCCCCCCCCCCCCCCCCTCTCTTCTGGTTTGCAATATTTTTATCCAAAACTTCAATATGAATCGAATAACATACTGTTGTTCTGGAGGCGAGAACTGACGGTGTTCGTTTTTTGATTTTGCTGTGCAGACATTCGACCACCGGTCACAGCTCCACTCTTCTTGCAAGGTTTGTTGGTGTCTTCTGATTTCACTCTACTTTTCCCGTTACATCGGTTGCTGTTTGCGAATGTCGTATCATTTTGGATGCAGTTAATGTAGGGAAAAAAGAGTACATCGGAGACATAGGGCAAGATGGATTCTCCCTGTAATCCCATTCCCGTACCACCTTTCACTTGTTTTTACTTGCGTTTTACCTTTCTAATTCCACAAAATGCGCATCGAGAATGTATCTCACACCAAGATGATATATGTGCAGTCCTGTTACATCGATTCGTGATAGCATGGTGATGACGCTGTACAATGCAGACAAGGAATTGGTATCCAAAACAGGTTTATTTGTTGGTTCATTAAGCTTTTCTTCTGTTTATCATCTGCACACCTGTCAGTTAACATGCCTCACTATTTTCTGTAAATCATCACAGAGGTGAAGACAAAGTTGATTGTTGAGTTGGGAACAATGGATGTTATTTTTACTCTTGATAGTGGAGGGACAATTATTCTCCAGTTGCAGTTTCTTCTCAGTGATGAAGATCGCAAGCGCATCCAAGAGATGGTGAGATGCTTCTTTTATGATTTATGCTATTTCCATGAAAGCTTGAAAAATTATTTTTCTTGAAAGGTTCAGTTTAAGTTAAAGTATACAGTATATGTGTTTTTACTGTTTCTTTTTATTCAGAGGAACTCTGTGATGAAAAGAAAGCAGCAAGAGCTACTTGGGAATGGCGATGAATTTTATTTCCAAGGTAATTTGCTATAAATTACAGTTTTTTTTAAAACGCACATTTGGAATTCCATGGAACAAATTGAGCATTAGGTGTGTGTGTGTGTGTGTGTGTGTGTGTGCTCCCTGAATGAAAGGTTCAGAAAATTAGTCACCAGTTAAAATGCAGTTGATACGAACACCCTGCAAGAGTTCTGTTTCTTACAAATGGCTTTCAAATTTTATCAGAAGATAGCCCACTGCCTAAAGAGCATGCAGAAGATATCCCCGGCATCCCAAGCAAAGATGACCAATTGACGCTTCAGAAGAGCATGTCGTTGGATGATCTGAAAAATAGGGTCTTCTTCTCCGAAACAAGTGTAGATTCTGACATGGTGGCTTCTAAGGACATACCACTGCAAATTGGTGGCAATACTTCGATGCTCGAAGGTCCCATCGACATCGATTCCGAGAAAGGACAGGGTAAACCAAAGAGTAGATCAAGCAGCGCGGTGAAGAAGATGATAAGTGCCTTCGAAAGCAGCTCCCCACAGGTTCAGAATCCATCCCTATACAGAGAAACGATCGCCTTGTTGCTTAAATTCTGTTGTCACACACTGAAGAAAGTGCAGATAATATTACACCGACTTCTCAAGTTTGCCTGGCCTGCAGGGTCTGCCTTTGGTGCCAAGGATCAGATCAGAGAGCTCGTTGGAAGAGATGCCGTCGGTTTCTTCTTCAGAGACTTCCACCAACCCTTCACGCAAGCCTCCTACTCCCGGTGCATCAGTGGACGCTCCAGGCCACACCCAGACAGGGCCCGGGCCAGGGAAGCAAGCCATGATCATCGGCAACAAGAAACCGAGCACATCTTTTGGAAAGACCGGCCCGTTAAACACACAAGAAAGCCGAAGACGGAGCTCCAGGCAGAGCGCAGGAGTGAGCGACATGATTCGCTCGGAGAAGCGGTCAGCGGAAAAGCGCCGGCGTCGCTCCATCTGCACCTACTCATCGGAGCAGCAGGTGAACCCTTGTGGTGCGACGTCTGTTGTCGCGTGGATCAACCATCCGCACGTCTGCATCACCACTGCGAGCAGGCAGCTGAAAGACATTGTTGACGTCGAGCACCTGAATTCGATGGAGAACTTAGGACAGACTGCAAGGGGAGAGATCGGGCAGGTATGAACTAAACCGTTGTGATACTAGCTACATGCATGTTGGTGCTTTACTGCTTGTAGCTTCTCCTTGCTGCTTGATTCGTCCTGATATGCACCGTCATGAACTTGTGGAGCAGCGCGCAGGTGACGGCGCGGCGCGGTGGCCTGATGGTTTCCCGGTGCTGAATGGGTGGTTGATTAACCAGGTAAGTATGTATATACTTACTGCATTGATCTCTCCTCTCGCCGAGGCTCGTTTATTGAGAGTTTACCAGTGATGTAACCTGGTAATGAAATGGCAATGCAGGGTGTGCGTGGTGTGATAGTGATCATAGCCTGCGGGGCTGTGTTTTTCAACAACAGGTGAATAAGAACGCTCTTATATTTCTTTACGGAGGGAGTAACTAATATCAGAAGCTGCGACCGATGAGGCATTGAGATGCAGTGCAATTTGTTTGTGTTGAGGACTTGCTGTTGCTTCATACTCCACCATGATGACTCGCAGTTCATGTCAGAAGTTGCGATGGGATGAGTGTGGAGTAAATATGTAAATCATACTGGGATGAAGATGAACTGTCAGGTTCTAGCGCGGCCTTCTGCCACCGCGTCCCTTTGGCTGTACGCCATGCTTTGGGATGTCTGCCCGGTGTTTGGACTTTGTGGTCAGGCCGGATGGTCCCGAGTCGCCTCGGTTGGTGCAAAAGACGGGGAGCTCTGAAATGAGGGAGGCTCACCACCAGACTGGACTGCTGTAGAATAATGAAGTTGTCACTGCCTGATTGTTGGTTTGGTTCCTCTCTGCTAAGAGAATGGCTTGATTGGACTCTTTCGTTAGTTGATTGTGTCGTACGTGTGCTACTGTTATTATGCTCTTATAAGTTAGTGCGATGCCGAGAGGCCCATCTCGAGCTGTTTTATTTATGTGGATTTCTTGCTTGTGTTGCTCTATGCTTCTTCAACAGAAGGATTTGGTTTGTCTCAAACAAGATAGTCAACTGATTCATTGATTCATTCATTCATGTGTTACAAGTCTTTTGTTGTTGTCTCTGGATGCAAACTACTAAGTACTCCCTCCGTCCCATAATATAAGAGCGTTTTTGACACTAGTAGTTCTCTGAAGCTTGAGTTGTTTCCTGTGGGGTTCATATGATTCAGCATCACACATTTTTTTCCTTTAGTTTTCTCTGTTCAGTGTTCTTACAGTGATGTGCCAGCCCAGCCTATCTATTCCCATGTCACCAAAATTTTAAGTCCAATGCAGCATTGCTGAAACTTTCAGTACACAAAAGAGAGACAGAGAGAGTTACTGAAATATTTTCATTCATTCAGTTAAAACCCTGCAGTCCGGTCCGGTGTAAGTGTCATTGTGAGGGTGAATGCAGGCCTGTGATGGCAACAGCAGGAGCCAAAATTGAGCTCCTTGCTAGTGGCCACACATCCAAGCTGCTTGAATAACACCCACTAGCTTAGCTGCTGTTCCTTCTCCATGCTCTAAGATCAGAACTGGAGGGCTTCAGTGCACCGCCGAGCAGGCACTCAATGGATGCCAGGCAGCATCCGAGTCGCAGGCGAGTCATCCCTCTCTCATGATTGATTTATACTACTTTCTTGCATAAATTTATAACAAGATATCAGTTCTACTTGAAGCAACAACTGATGGTGTTCGCCTTTTGCTTTTGCTACGCAGACATTCAACCACCGGTAACCACTCCACAACTCTTGCAAGGTTGGCATTCTCTGATTTTACCGCATTTTGCTTTTTCTTCCTGCACTTTTTCATTTTCTAATATTATTGTGTGTACACAAAGCATTCCATCCTTCAAGCTATGCATGTTTTTTATGTTCAGGTTCACGACTGTTGCTTGCTGTTTGGTATTGCACAAGCTTTCTTTTACAAAAAGATTGTAAACAAAGGTGGCCCCACCGAAGTTTCCGTTTATGAGCTTTGCGTGTTCTCTACCAATTGGTTGCTCCAGTTTTTTGTGTTACTTCTTTGTTATGTCAAGGTTATGTTTATTGCTACTTTTTGAGTTAGTAGTTGCCTGCTTTAGGAAATATTACCTTGGTTAAAAAGTAAATGGAAGTTCCTTTTATGAAAAATCTGCTCATATATCATTTTCGTGCACCTTTTTGAAACAGCTGTCTGTCTTAGTGGCATAAGTTTTTTTTGGACTGCACGACTGTCGACTGCCAAACAGGGTCTAGTTAGTAGTCATGCAACTTTGACATTACATGGTTAATAAAGTGACTCTGTTGTCCAATCTTCACTAAAGCTTAAACTATTAAACTTGACAGTTGTGGAAAATTAACTTAATTTCGTCAGCCTCAATCTGGATTAATGTGATGCGCAGAGTGCTGATGGGATACTTGCTTTCTTTTAGCCTGGTCAGTAGCAAATGTTGAAGCCGGAGCACGACCTGCAGGTTTCACAGGGCAACAGTCAAGCTGCCCATTTCAGCAGTATGGATCCATCATTCTCCAAGGCTGCAGCTTCTTCACCTCTTGAGCAAACCCGAAGGAACCAGCTACCCAAGCACACAGCAGCAGCCATATGGTATGCCTATGCACCTGGCTAAGGACAGACAATTTCAACACTGTTTGGTGTCTCAAGATCACAACAATCTTCTTGTAGCAGGTGTGATACCCGGTGTGCAGAACGGACCGCAGATTCAGCAGCAGAACCATGCATCTCCGGTCGCTTGAACCCCTTCTTCGCGACCACTGCATCAGAAGCAGCAGTCTGCGCAAAGTCCACCAGATAGCTGTGCACTTGCCAATCAATCTGCCAATGCTACTGAACCAAAGCAGAAGAAACACCAGGGTCAACAGCAGCCTAGACAAAACCAACAACAGAGGAATCAAGCTAGTCAGCAGAGCTAGGCTTATGAAGAGTTAATTTAGGACCTGGAAACATGGTGACACCTCAGGCTCCTGCAACCGGCGCCTTTCCAACCAGTGCTGTTCGTAGGGCTTCTAAGAAACAAGTTCCTGACAAAAATTTGACGCAACATGGCCATGGTAATAAAGCGTCGATTTCAGCAACACCTCAGCCTGGGAATCAACATAAGCTATATACCTCGGTGCCTTGTCAGGTTGAGGTTTATGTGAAGGATCGAACAACTAACTCTGAATTCAGAGACGAAAAGTAGCGCTCAAAGAGGGCAAATTGCTGGGGTTTGAGCGACTTGCAGATGCCCATATAGAGGCCAGCCGGAGCACGGTGGCTAGGATTTCGACCCAGTACAGGAATGGATGCCTCTCAAGGCCCGGGCTCTTGGCTCTTATAGTCACTAAATCAGTAAAGCATAAAGAAGGGTACAAGCTGTAAAGGGAATTTAAACAGCGACAAGCGGACTAGTCTTGGCCGTCCGATCGCAGATCAATGTCAACAGCATCGTCTTCTTGGTGTGAAATGGTAATTGTTGATGGCGACCGTTGGATTGCGGATGGATGGCTGAGGAACGCTGCTGCTGCTGGTGGTGGTGTTATGTGGAAGAAGAATGGATGCTGCTGCTGTTATTCAGATGGTAGCTGATTCGCTGCCAGCTCAACAATCGAGCCAGTCAGTGTGTTCCTGTTAGTGGATTCATTCTTGTTGGAGTTGCAATCTCACTCCCCCAAACCTACAATGTGTCGCACCTCCGCAATGAGTTTTATGTTTAGGTTTGTGAGTTTTGCTTTCTCTTCGTTATTCCACAAGCTTTCTTTTACAAAACTTGGGTAAACAAAGGGCCGCCCTACCATATTTACGTGAGGAACGAAGTAGCTTGTCGTGGTAACCAAGATAATCATGTGATAAGTCTCTGCATGTCTGAAAACAATGCCACAGAGGACTTGTTTATGAGGTTTTGTATGTAACATAGTTCTCTGTTATGTCAAGGTTATGTTTATTGCTTCCATCCATAAACCAGCAGAAGCATGAGGCATCATAAGTGCATGTGTGAGGCCCCATTCCTGATAACTCTGAAGAGTAGTAGTTGGACAATTGGCTGAGTTTAACTCAAGAAACAGGACCCAAATCCAGGGCCAGGTGATGGGTTCTCGATGTTGGCTCATCGTTTTCATGGACAAGAGCATTTATGAACCCCAGCTTTGTTGCAGTGCAGCAAACGGAAGCTGTGATTCTTGCGCACCAGGTGGACTGCTGGAGCTGGACTGCACGGAGGCAGTGAGAAAGTTACAAAGCGAAGCTTTAGATCGCTCTATCTACGACGCTACATTGGTGAAGGAGATTAAATGTCAGTTATTTGAATCTGCCGACTATCGATCGATGGTGTAGTGTGGTGCCGTAGATTGGCAAAGGCTGGATGTAATGAACCAAGTAGTATGATGCTTCAGTTTCGTCAGAATCTTCACTAGTTTCAGTTTCGTCAGTTAAGTCTATTGGTTAAGGAGCCTGAATGCGCCGCACATTTGCTTGCTACCTGCTCTTTTGCCAAGGAGATTTGGCAGTGTCTGTATGAGGAGTGTGAGCGTACATTTTTGTGATAGCAACCGCTAGCAACAGCAGGGGACAAAATTTAGCTCTTCCAGTGGTCCCTCCCAGGAGGCCTTGCTAGTGGTGGCTGTTACAGACAGCCACACATCCAGGCTGCCTTCAACAACATCCACTAGCTTAGCTGCTGCTCCTCCTCCTCCTTCCCCAGTCTCCAAGATCAGAATTGGAGGGCTTGTACGCACCACCGAACCATGCCGGGCAGCATCCGAGTTTCAGGCAAGTTTATTATCCCTCTCTTATCATCTGCAAATATTTATTTATTCTTCTTCCTGTAAAAAGATACGAACAAAACATAATTAATGCTCTCCCCTTAATGAATGAAAAGCAGCGTCGCTGCTGCGTCTCGTCAAAAAGAAAAAGAGATCACACTGTTGTATCTTTTGCTGTGCAGACATTCAGCCACCCGTCGCCGCTCCACTCTTCTTGCAAGGTTGGCTGCTGCCTTCTGATTCCAGTGTACTTTTCCTGTTTCCTCCTTTTATGTTTGCTAATGTTATCGTTCGTATGTAAACATCGTTTTTTTTATGCAGTTAACCTGGGGAAAAAAGAGTACAGCGGATATATTGGACAAGATGGCTTCTCTTTGTAAGCCCATTTCCGTACCGCCTTCACTGATCTTTATTCTCTGTTCACTTCTCCATTTCCACAAAATGTGCATCGAGGCTCCCCCCAAGGAAAACTTTGAGGCTGTCTCACGCCAAAAATTTACATATGTGCAGTCCAGTTACATCACTTCGAGATAGCATGGTGTTGTCGCTGTACGATGCAGATAAGGAATTGGTATCCAAAACAGGTTTCTTCTGTTAGTTTGTTATAATAAGCCTATCTTATATTTATCATCAGCACACGTACCAGCTGATGATGTGCATCATGGTTTCATGTAAATCACAACAGAAGTGAAGACACGGTCGATTGTCGAGCTGGGGAGTACGGATGTTGTGTTTACTCTTGATAGTGGAGGGGAAATTATCCTCCAGTTGCAGTTCTTGCTTAGTGATGAAGATCGCAAGCGTATCCAAGAAATGGTAACATGCCAATTTGATGGTTCATGCTGTTTCCATGAAAACTCAGAAAACATCTTGCTTGAAAGGTTCATCTTAAGTTACGGCATACTACTCATGTTTATACTATTTCCTTTTATTCAGAGGAACTCTGCGATGAAAAGGAAGCAGCAAGAGCTGTTTGGGAATGGCGATGAACTTTATTTCCAAGGTAATAATATTCAGTTTGTGTTCACTGCAAGCACACATTTGGAGTTCCATGGAACAAACTGTAAGCATTAGGGTGTGTGTCTGTGTCAGTTTGCCCCCTAAACAAAAGGTTCAGAACATACAAATTCATGCATCAGTATTTCTTAAATTTCTATCTCTGCTTTCTGAATGCTGTTTTGTGAAATCAGTTAATGATGAAATATTCAGTTGAAATGACCAACATGTGGGACTTTTCTTTGTTTTTCGAATTCTACAAGAGAGCATACCACCTAAAGAGCAGGCAGAAGAGATCTCCGACATCCCAAACAAAGAAGACCGACTCACGCTCCGCAAGAGCATGTCGACGGATGATCTGAAACGGATGGCTGTTTTTTCCGAAATAAGCATTGGTACGAATACGGCGGCTTCGAAGAAACCCCCGTTGCAAGCTTCGACGTCCGAAGGCCCCATTGACATGAAGGGTCTACCGCCGAGAAGTGACATTGGCTCTAAAAGAGGGCAGGGTGAACTGGAGAGCAGGTCGAGCAGCGCGGTGAAGAAGATGATCAGCGCCTTCGAGAGCAGCTCTCCGCAGGTTCTTCTGAACCTGAACCCACCTTTATGCAGTGAAAATATTGGTCTCTGTTGCATAATTTCCAGCTCCCACATTGTGGCAAATGAAACACTGATTCTATCATTGGTTGCAGGGTCCGCCTTTGGTGCCAAGGATTAAGTCGGTAGGGTCGTTGGAAGGGATGATGTTGGCTTCGACCAATCCTTCAGATTCCAAGAGGTGGTCAGGAAGGCGCGCTACGACGATCATCAGCAACAAGAAACCAAGCGCGTCTAGACAGGCCGATTTGTTGAATGCTCAGGAGAGCAGAAGACGGAGTTCCAGCAGGCGCGACAAAGCAGCCAAGACGAGCATGGGAGAGGGTGCAGAAAAGCAAAATCATCATCGTCGCTCCATCGCTCCAATGCATTCGGGCGCAACATCTAGGATCGCCTGGGCCAGCCACCCCCACATCTGCATCACCACCGCAAGCAGGCAGCTGAAAGACCTCGTCGGGCTTGAGCACCTGAATTCGATGAAGAATGCAGAGCAGAGTGCAAGGGAAGACGACACTGAACAAGTGTGAAACACTCAGATAATTAGTTAGTGGTGTTAAAGTGTTGGTGCTTGCTTCATCCTGACTGACTGATATCATGAACTCGCGGGCAGGGCACGAGCAACGACGACGCGGTGGGCTCTAAGCGGCGGCGATCCGATGGGTTCCCAACGCTAAATGGGTGGCTGATCAACCAGGCGAGTGTTTGACCTCTTCCCTCTTTATCTGTTTGGCATCGATTTGACTTGCTAATCTGATTGACGAAATGGCGATGGGGGATGCAGGGGGTACGCGGCGTGATCGTCATCATAGCCTGCGGCGCGGTGTTCCTCAACAACAGGTGAAGGAAGGAAGAAGAGGACTTGATACAAGAAGTTGCGGTCGATGAGATTTTCCTCTTGTTTGCTAGTAATGCACGGAAAAGCTTTTCTTTCTTTGAGCAATGAAAACATAGATTAAGGAGTGAAAGGTATGTAAAGACAACATGATTCTATAGTAACTCTGTAACACACCCACAAGTGTCTCATTATAAAGGCTCTCAAGTGAGAGCGGACGTTTGGCTCCCGGGAGCCATGGAGGCCTTTATTTGAAAACAAATCAAAATTCAAATTTTTCGGTTTCACAAAAATCTGAAAAAAATTGTGCAAGTAAACAAGTATGTTATGTCTATGCGTGTAAAATTTCAGAATGAAAAACGTTGAAATGTGACTTGTACAAAAAAGACAAATTCATGGCCTGGGAGGATGAATAGTATCATGTATTAAAGACCCCCAGATTTGTCTTTTTTGCACAGCCCTCATTTCAACTTATTTTTCCCTGAAAACTTACACACATGTATGTTATGCCTTCATGTATATGTGTGTTTTTTTTTCAGATTTTTTTTAAAAATATAGAAAATATGAAATTCAACAAAATTCAAAATTTTCAAAACCGAGCTCCATGGAGCTCGGCCTCCAAAGACAATATCTGCTCTCAAGCACACATTTTCAATCACTGTTGGCTGAAGCTTCTGTATTCACGTGACCGTATTGTGCCAAACAAGTAATCATGTACTCCCTCCGTCCGAAAATACTTGTCATCAAAATAAATAAAAGGGGATGTATCTAGACCTAATACATCCCTTTTTATTCATTTTGATGACAAGTATTTTTGGACGGAGGGAGTATAAGTTTTCGTGATGGCTTAATTTTGGATACTATGGACCAATATATTTATGTATTTCGAACTCTTGTGATCAGCACCCGTACGTTTTACCACATGCACACACATCCAAGAGAAAGTTAAATAATATTCGATATAGTGTTGCGTGAGATGTGGGTGGAAGTACATACATACATACATACATACATACAGTATATATATAGAGTCGGAGCAATGCGTTCCTCAACAAGAGGTCAAGGAAGGAAGCAAGGAAGGAACAAGAGGACTTGATACAAAAGCTGCGTTTGATGAGATGGAGTGTTCATTGCCTTGGAAGAATGGCGATGAGGATCGATGAACGGATCGGTCGAGCTCCCGCACACGAGCATGGAGACACTTGAATGCAGTGTCCAAAAGAATGCATTTCACAAAATACTTGCAACCACACGCCGCCGCTAGCGAGCGTTCGTTAGTTGAATAATGAGTGAACGTATTTCAGTGGTGTCTTTTTTTTTTCCTTGGTGCCACTGCTTAGCATTGCTTGGTTTTACCACTGAACAGTCCAAAAGGGTTCAATGCTCTAATACCCTTGAAGAAGAAATAAAATGAAATAGGGTCTGTCTACCGCACATCTGACGTGACATCATCTTATTTGAATTTTTTAGCACTTGTTTGTTGCTTTTTATTTGTTTGTTGTTTTTCAATTTTTGTTGTTGTCCAGCCCAGCCTAATTTTTGTTTTTTGAGAATCACCCAGCATGACTAAAAGAGGGCCACCCAGAGCATGCTCGCATGGGCCAGGCTTACCGCACCTCCGTGCTCGCTAAATGTATGACTACGGGATCCCTACCTTCAGTAGCCTGATGTATGCAGTAGTACTCCCTCAAAAAAATTTATGCAGTAGCACTTCCTAAAATAATGTATGTTTAGTACTGTGTTCAAGGAAAAAAAACGTATGCAGTAGTACATTTTGTATTTTTTCCCTTTTCTTTTTCTCTTTCAGGTTTATTTCTTTTGGTTTTCTTCCCGTCTTTTTTTCTTTTTTGTAGTTTTCTGTATTAGAAACATTATTCTAATATATGCTGAACATTTTAAAAATAGTTAAGCTTTCATCAAATGAAATCCAGCGACCACCGTTGAGTTGTGAGGATGACCACCAAACTCTGAATCCCTCCCCTTCTAAATCGGGGGGTGGGGGGTGGACTGTTTGTCATCCTCTACCTGTCGTCCCCGTGCCGTGGTCGGTGCGTTCACACCAATCATCACTGCACCAAGATAGATAGATAAATAGAGGGAGAGATCGATCATAGAGGGCATGGGGGCGACCTTCCGATCGCCGGGAGCCATCGTCGGCTATGTCCTCCAGCGTAATTAGTTTGTATTATGGAGTATCTTAGTTCATGATTATGGAGTACACCATCTAGTACTCAGTATCCATTGAATAAATACAAACGCGGTTAAGTGCGGGGGAGGGGGGGGGGGCGGCGCTAATGTCCCCTGTTAACACTATTATTATATAGTGTAACTCCACCTCCGTCCTCTCTACTAACCGAGGTTAACTGTGACGAGAAGGTGGCACCCATGCTTGACGAATTGTGGTTGGCCGGCTTTGCGCTCTCTCTCTGTGTATTCGTCACCCTGGGTGAGGAATAAGGAATTCTTAATCCTCACCCCACCCATCTCACGAGCCAGGCAAATCACACACGCGCCCACACTTTTGTTTCATAGGCTGTAAACTTATGGCACCTAATGACATCAAACGTAAACTTACGGGCTTGGACTTCACGATGCACATGTGACCATAGTGAATTTACACAGGCGGGGTAATTTTACAGCGTGGAAGTTAATTTACATGGCGACTTAATTCGGTTGATCCATGCGCCAGGATGCAACTATTTTTTAATCTGGAAATCATGCAACACTTGTGGACCCCCTGTGTATATTACCTTTAATGGAAACCATAATTTCCCTTTAATGGAAACCATAATTTCCAGAGTAGAAAAATCCGGTGCTTCTTTGGAGCCGCCTGACTTACGTTAGATAGACTCCGCGTCAGGATTTCACTGATGAGCACGGGAACCAGCGTCAGTATTTCTGATTCTGAAAACAGTAAACAATTTTATTTGGCATTGGAGTAATGATAAAAATCATCAATGCAATATTCTCAAAAATATTTGTTGCAATCATGCCTTGCCAGCTACATACAGCCATGACCGTCAAGAATACAGCCTAGGAAAATATGATCACAGGACTGCATTCTTGATTTCTTGTACAAAACAATTGTGTCACACATAACCATCACTAGTAGAAAAAGAGGCTTCCATACGCCCCCATTAGTCCTCAAAATAATTGAACCGGGACTAAAGGGGTCTTTAGTCGCGGTTCGGGAGGAGACCCGCGACCAACTATCTGGGCCCAGCGCGCTCGGTCGACAGCTGGCGGACGGGAGGGGCTTTAGTCCCGGTTGGCCAGGTCCTCAGGCTGGCCCGAAGGCCTTTAGTCGCGGTTGGCCAGACCAACCGGGACTAAAGGTTAGTCCTTTAGTCGCGGTTGGCCAGACCAACCGGTACTAAAGGGCCCATCAAACTCCCCCCCCCCCCCCCCCGGACCGCCTTTTCAGTTTTAGAAAAACCAAAAGAAAATGATGGAAATGTCAAAAAAATAAAATAAAATAAGTTTCTCATGTGATATGTGATCTAGTTGGGAAAATTAACAAATATGAATTTCGACTTTATTTGCAAAATCTCTCTGGAATTTCTTAAAATGGGCATAACTTTTGCATACGAACTCGGATGAAAAAGTTTTTTATATGAAAAATCATCTACTCGAAAAGTTACATCCGAATTTAACCGGGGCAACCCCGTTAAACATTTTCAAAATCCTCAAAAACCTAACAGAAAAAAAGATACGGGGCTTTTAAGATCTGGAGAGGCAAAAAAATTCAAATTGTGGTCAAACAATGGTCAAACTAATTATTCTAGAATATTAGTGTTACTAAATAATTATTTCAGCTTTTTTTTAAATTTTGGTCAAATCTGGTCAAACTGTGGTCAAACAGTGGTCAAACAATGGTCAAACTAATTATTCCAGAAATATTAGTGTTACTAAATAATTATTGTTTTTTAAAACAATAGTTTCAAACTCAAACAGTGAAATGTGTCACTTCATGCTCAAGCTAAATTCCTGAGGGTTAATAGAATTGACATCCTACTATTGTCAGGAAAACAACAAGTGCAGACTTGGAAACGAGGGAGAATAGAACCCGGAAGTTAAGCGTGCTCAGGCTGGAGTAGTGAGAGGATGGGTGACCGTCCGGGAAGTTAGATGATTTGGAATGATGAGGGGTGATTAGAGATTAGAGGATAAATTGAGGAGTGATGAGGGGTGGTGATTAGAGATTAGAGGTTAAAATATTTAGAAATTTGAAAATAAAAAAAAATTAAAAAAATTCGGAAAAAACCAGGTTTAAACCTGCGGAGGAAGCCTTTAGTCCCGGTTAGCCACGAGAACCGGAACTAAAGGACGGGCCTTTAGTCCCGGTTAGCCACGAGAACCGGGACTAAAGCCTTTAGTCGCGGTTCGTAAGAGGCGCGACTAAAGGGGGAGGGGGGTCTTTAGTCGCGCATATTTAGTCCTGGTTGCACAGCCGGGACTAAAGGCCTTTTTTCTACCAGTGCATTGATTACTAGATTCAGTTAAGTCCAGGACAGTTGCATACTCACATGACCACATGGCAACGTTAGTGACATGCACAATCATGAAAATACTATATATGCTAGACGTATGTGAGCATGGTTCAAGAATCAAAAACCAATTAAAATGATATATTTGTTCATCCAGCTTATGGTGAGTTATGTCAATGTGTTTTACCCATGAGTATGACGTACACAGACCTATGGACGTGGGGAAACCTACAGGTATATCCCAACACGGTGCCATGTTTTATTTGCACAACCACAACAAAGATAATTGCCCTGCATCTTCAAGTCCCTTACACCATTCCTCTCTTTCCCAGCAGTCCAGCACCCAGCAACATATATCACACGACAAGTTGTACTATTCTAGTATCTTTGTGTTATATTCTTAGTAGAATTATCAAATCTTATCCTAAAGATAATGCAATGTGAATCATATTTGATCCAAGTAATTTTTCTCTTACTCAAAAACTGAGAGAATAAGATCTGGGATGAGCCAATAATTAAATAATAGTAATAAATCACAGTACCTATGAAAAGACGCCTGCTATATATATCTAAAAAAGGATCCTAGATCATGGTTAATCAAGCAAATGCAGCTTCTAGTGCATGCTAAATAATTCTATTACATACTACTAAATTTATTTATTTTATTAGCTGTGCATCAGTACGCCCCTCTTTGGAAAGTTCACAATTTTTTAGAAGATATATGGTCTAGATTAAAAAAAATCCGTGTTAAAAAAATTAGAGACCAACCAACTGCGCAGCCCGGCCGAGGCCCTCGATCGACCTCTATCCTAGCCCGCAGGCCACAGACCAGTGACACCATGGGAGTACAACGCCTGGGCTTATGTCTTGGAGACAGGATTTTCAGCACCCGGGAGCTGTTAGATATTTCTCTTATGTCTTTTTCGCCGCCCTCCCCGTCGCCGCCATCCCATAAATCCGGCGGCACTGTGGGCATTGCTCGGTTGTTGGGCGTGCTGCGAGTGAACGCCACAACCTTCTAGCACAAGTCACCGGACAACCTTGCAATGGCCAGGCTCAACAGCCAGTTCACGCTCATCTAGCATCTAGCTGCACGGATCAGTTCATTGGCACGGTGCTCAAGGTCACGCTCATATTCAAATTCAAGTCTGGACTACAAGTACGCAGCAAAACAGAGCATGAAAATTGGCAGAGCCTAATATTTTTTTTCTCTTGAGAAAACGCAAAAGGCCTTTGCGTTTCATTTCATTGAAAAGATGGGGGTACAAGGCCTAAGGGAGCATAAGGCAATGAACAATGTTTTATCAGTAGCATGTAAGTAAAATCAATATCTACATCTATAAATGATTAAATGAGCATCATCTGCAGCATCACAAAAGATGAAGTGCATGGACGTCTAATTGATGCCCCTGGTTCATGATTTGAACATATGGAGGCCAAGAATCATGGCATCATGGCAAGCAAGGGAAAACGGGCTTCCGGTCATCCGCCACCAAAAATTTCAGTGGTTCCACTCAAAACAGAGCTATAACAATTTTTTAAATCACAATATAACAAGAGAAGTTTGCTGTTTTGCATGGCATGGAAATCAGATCAGTCAACAACTAAATTCAGCGAACAGTATACCTGTAACATTTTGTAAATCACAACATAAAGAAGAGAAGGTTGTTGTTTTTGCATGAAATGGAAAGAAGATCAGTCTATGATTAAATTCAGCTAACAACAATATACCTAGACTCTGATAAAAATGCATCATCAAACCAACAAAAATGAAGAAAGAAATTGAATTTAGATAGACAACCAAGTTGTTCATATGAGGGGGGGGGGGGGGGGGGCTGGGCCTGATGGCCTCTCCTTTATTTTCTATCAAACTTTTTGGGATTTGATTAAGAGTGACTTTATGTGGTTGGTTAAATACATTGAAAATGGTATTCTTGATGTTTCTAGATTAAATTTTGCTATTATTACCCTTATCCCTAAAGTCAGTAATGCTAAAGATATGAAGAATTTCAGACCTATCAGTCTTGGGAACTGCTCTGTTATTTTTTTTCCAAAGCCATGAATACTAGGGCTTCTCCCATTTGTGACAAGATTATTTCCCAAAACCAAACTGCTTTTATAAAAGGGAGATTTATTCTAGAAAGTGTAGTTATGTCTCATGAGGTAATACATGAGATCCATAGAACTGGGACCAGTGGTTTGGTTTTGAAGCTCGACTATGAAAAAGCCTATGATAAGGTGAATTGGGATTTCCTTGTGGAAATGCTTAGATCAAGAGGGTTTGGTAATAAATGGATTGGGTGGGTTTGTAGTTGCCTGCATCAAGGGACTTTTTCTATTAGGATTAATGATACCATTAGCCCACATTTTGTGGGTGGGAAAGGGCTTAAACAAGGTGACCCTTCTTCCCCTTTGCTCTTTAATTTGGTGGCTGATGTTTTTTCCAAAATGCTTAAGAAAGCTGCTAGTCATAATTTAATCAGGGGGCTTTTGCCCCAGGTAATTCCAGGTGGTGTGGTCAGCCTGCAATATGCTGATGACACCTTGCTTTTCTTAGAAGCCTCTGTTGAACATGCTAGAAATCTAAAGTGGATCTTGGCTTGCTTTGAAAAACTCTCTAGTTTGTGCATTAACTTTCATAAAAGTGATCTGTAGACCATCAATATTGATGAGGAGACCGCTAAGGAGTTTGCTCAAATTTTCTGCTATCAAATTGGGGAGTTCCCCTTTAATTATTTAGGTGTCCCATTACACTATATGAAACTCAGAAGGGAGGACATCCAACCTATTATTGATAGGATAATCAGGAACATTGCTGGGTGGCTGGGAAGAAACTTGTCATATAGAGGGAAGCTTATTCTTCTTACTACATGTATTGCTAGCATTCCTACGTACTTAATGTCCATGATGAAATTTCCTAAGTGGGCAATTGATGCTATTACATCCCAGATGTCTCACTTCTTTTGGGGTAATATGGGGGACAGTCATAAATACTATTTGGCCAATTGGAGGATGATTTCTCAAAAGAAGGAATGGGGCGGCTTGGGTGTACCTAATCTTAGGGAATTGAATATGTCTTTGCTAGCTGCGTGGAGTAAACGGTTTTTTGATGATAGAGATAGTGATTGGAAAAAGCTTCTTAGGTTTAAATACAATGTGGATAAACCAAACATCCTCTGGTCCAGAACTGGGGTGGGCTCTCCTTTCTGGAAGAGTATCACTTGGGCATTCTCTACTGCCAATTTTTTTTACAAGTGGATCCCTGGGGATGGTGGGAGTGTGTCCTTTTGGCATGACACCTGGATTGGTGACTTTCACTTAAAACCAGGTTCTGGGACCTGTTCATTATTTGTCAGCAACAAGATGCTTCTGTGGCCCAGGTTTGGGATGGAGTGAACTTGCGGTTGACCTTTAGGAGATGTGTAGATGAAGATACTTTACGTAGTTGGGAAGAAATGCTAAATCTGGTCAGAGGGTTTTCCCCTTCTAATGCTGCTGATAAGCCTGTTTGGACCTTAGAAAGTAGGGGTTTATACTCTGTGAAATCTCTTTATAAAATGATCAATTTTGGGGGAGTGGCTTCTATTTGGAAGGATTACATCTAGAAAATAAAAGTTCCCTCGAATATCCATGTGTTTCTCTGGTTGATGGTGCACAACAAGAGTTTAACAAGGGATAATTTTTCAAAATGTCAACATGTGGAGGACTTGACTTGTGTTTTCTGTAATGAACTTGAAAGTATACATCATTTGCTCTTTGACTGTGTGGTTGCCCGACAAGTTTGGCTGGTGATATCTGGGTGTATTGAGATGCCTATACCTGAGTCTTTCAACTCTTTTATTCCCTTCTGGAAGAAAAATAAAATGTTATGATGCGATCAACTTAGTTTCTGCTGCTACCTTGTGGTTGCTTCGGAATGAATTTGTTTTCCAGGGACGAAGTTGGCGAAGTATCAGGTGTGTGCTGGACTTGGTGGGGAAACATATTCGCCAACAGAAAATCCTGTGTGTGGATTCCCAAGCTGCGCTACTCCTCCGATGCTTGAGGCTGCTCGACCATCATCACGGGGAACTGCTTAGAATCGCTTGGCGGGTGGATGGCTCCGGGGTAGTTTGGTAGCGGAGCTGTTAGTCACATGGAGTTATCCTTCTTGTAGCTCTGTTGCTTCTTTTCCCTTGGGCCTCAGACTTCTTTAAGTTTTTCATCTAAGGGGGATGATGAAACCTTTAGCTAATCTCTCCTTGTAATAATTCCGCTGCAGCTACTTTCTGGCTGGAGCCGATAGTTGTTAACAGTCTGGTGTGGTTGCCTTTGCTTTTTTAATAAAAAGTTAGGGCAGGGGGGCGACCCCTATCATTTCAAAAAAAAAAAGACAGCCAAGCAGAAATGCAGATTTAGACCAACATGTATATGTCGAGCCTACGAGAAACATTACATGGAATTTGAAAAATGGAAACATCTAGGTTTGCAACCATCAAATCAACAATTTTTGTTTGATGATTCTCCAATTATGTCATAAATTAAATGATTATGGGATTTCTAAAATACGTTTGAGAGTCAGAATGAGAAAAAAAAATGCTACTGTGGTACTGAAGCTGATTCCTGATTGGGAATAAACTTATTGGAAAGATCTAAGATGCTCAGATAAGAACACAAACGCGGGCATGCACACACATACAGAGGGACAAAAGGAAAGAGGAAAAAGAGAGAAAGCTGAATGTCTTGGTTGCAGCTAGGACAAGAAGTCAAGAAGGCCATGGAACCTCGTCCGTCGTCCAATTTGTACGGGTGTGGAATAAATGTTGCTGCTGCGAATGCCATAGATCTTAGAGCACGCCGGGTCTGTCTGCTTTCACTGGTGGTAGGAAGGGGGTCGTGACAAAAAGGAAGTGCGATGGATTTTGGCCCCGGTGCGACCATGTCCGGGCCATTGCCAGCGCGACGAAGGGAGCGGAGGGTGGAGGCGGGTCGTGGCACGGCCACCGGCCGACGTGGCTACCACACGCCGGGAAGCCTCTCGAAACGCTGCTCCCCTCGTCGCTGCAGCCAGCCAACGAGGCCACCCCCCGCGTCGCGCACGTTCGAATCCACCCGCAACTGTCGTCGGATGGCCGCCGAAACCTACCGCACGCCGCTTCCGCTCCCAAAGATCCAGAAATTGAGGGTGTTGGTAGGGAATAAATTACCTCGGCTGAGAGACCGGTGCTGGCGGGTTGGCGGCCAAATTCACTGTTTTAACCCTTTTGCTATTGTTTAGCTGCATCTGACCCCTTCGGATTTTTTCGGATCTGATCCTTTTCCTACCGCCACCCGAGCTGACGGTAGGGTAGAACGTGCTACCGCCATAGCCTGTGGCGGTAGGAACCGGGTCAACATAGACGACACCGTCTGTCGCGCTGACGTGGATAAGTGGCTACCGCCAGAGGCTCTGGCGGTAAGATGTTCGCGTCTACCGTCTGATCGGGTGGCGGTAGGGTGCCGAACAGGCTTTCCCTTGCGTGTGGCTGCGGGCGGGCCCCACCCACCCACCAGCCCGTTTCTTCCTCCTCTCCTCGTCACAAACAGAGGAGCGGCGCCTCTCTCCTCCTCCCGATCCCCTCCCTCGATCTTCATCTTCCCTCCACCATTTTGGTGGATCTTTGGGGCAAATCGAAGAGGCCGGTAAGCTCCTCCATTCCTTCCAATCACTTTTCGCAATGATTTTGTATTTTAGAAGTTCTTTTTGGCACTAGGTTCAACCTATGTTTTGATGTTGATTTTTTTAATGATGTTTTAGTTGTTTAGTAGCATATGATTTAGTAGTAGGCTTATATAAGAATGTGTGGGTGAAAGCATTGCAAGATATGTGAGGATATGTTGGTGAATGCAAAAATGTTGGACCATTTTTTTTGTTATGTAAGAATTGTATGATAAATTTTCCTATATGGTGAATGCAATATTTTGAGGATGAAGGCATTGCAAAATTCATAGATGGTTAATGCATTTTAAAATTGTGAGGATGAATTTGTTGCAAAATTGCTAGGTGGTTCATGCATAGTGTGAAAATTTGTGTATTTCATATAGTTGCAAATGTTGTGATGGAGAATGCATATTAATTGTATGGTATTTTCAGATCTTGCAGTTTATAATTGAAGATGTATGGATATTTTTTTTATTCATATGTATAGATGATGTTGTCTAATAAGTGAAAAAATTATATATGTTAGGATGGCCGAGGATGAGGATAATGGGCGTTTGTATACGGGGCTTGACCTTGCTTTTGAAAAGGATCATCGTGCCCGTGCTATCGAGCGTGGAGAGGTAACATTTTTGATAGACTTGCTTTTGACATTTTTCATGTTTTTGTTTTTTTAAATGAAGGAAGCTTCTGACATATTTCTTTATTTTGTACAAAACTTGTTGTGGTGCGATTTAGGAGCCAAACGTCGGCAAACCCGATGGTATATGACGTGCGCTACGGGCCGTACTTTGAGCGTGCTGGGCTCCTACCGTTTGTTCTTCAGTTCAAGTGCGTGCCGCCGTCGATGTGCCATTCAGCTCTCACTGCCCTCGTTGATCGTTGGCGGCCGGAGACACACAACTTCTATCTCCCTTGTGGTGAGCTGACGGTGACGTTGGAGGACTTTGCCAGGATCACCGGGCTTCCCATTGGCGGCAAGGCTCTCACCGGACGAATGGACAACAAGAACTGGCGTGCGAGGGTTACCGCTCTCATCGGTGACTGGTCGGCCTCTCTTAGTGCCCAGGGAAGGACTGACAACAGGACAAACGACATCCCATTCCCTTGGCTCCAGCAACATAGGTCGGGATGCCCTGCAGATGCCAATGAGGAGATCATGGAGCAGTATGCTCGAGCGTACGTGTGGCACCTCCTATCACAGGTGGTCTTTGGAGACTGCTCTGGAGACGTTGCTCCTTGGATGTTTCTTGACTTCTTGGCCGACTGGGACGAGAAGTACAGCTGGGGGTCTGCTGGGATCTCCTACTTATACCGGCAGGTAACAGGTTATGAAAATATCCATTAAGCATGGTAGTATGTTTTCATGAATTCCTACAAAGAGCACTCCTCCAACTCTTATAAATGTCATTTTAGGATCATACAAGACATGAAGTCCAGAATTATATGCTAGTACATTTAACTAGTTTGATTGTTGGTTTGCAGCTCGATGTCACATGTAGGAAAACCACCCAGAATCCATGCATGGGTGGATGTATTTGGGGCCTCTCGGTCTGGATGTGGGAGCGTTTGCCGGTTGGGCGTCCTGAAAAGCATCCTTCATCGCACGTGTGGGTAGGCCTTAATGAAGAAGATGGTGTTTTTCGACTCCCCACCGTGGCATTCTCTTGGGACCGGGTTAGAATTTTTGGAAGCAAGAACAAGTCTTTGTACAAGAACTTTATCAACGAGATGGACAACCTCACATATCGTCAGGTATACCGATTCAATATTTTCTCTAAGCTTTCATCAAATGGATTGGACGAACTAATAGCTCCTTTCACAGGTTAACTGGAGGCCTTACGAGGCAAATAGGGGTTTCACATTGAACTAGATGTGCACTAGGGACTCCCATCTTTGACGGATCAGGTGCCCTCTCATATGCATTTATGCTGTCGAGTGGCATCTACCACATCGAGTGGCCATGCAATTTGGTATGAGGCAACACACCCCACGGGAGCCAACAAGCACGGGTGGACTTGAGCTTCACAAGTGAGTTACTTAACCGAGGCTATGTTAACCAACAAGGCTTCAAATTGTTTCTTATGCTTTGTTGTTGTCGTTCTTTGCAGTCAGAACCGAAAGAATAATCAGAATGTGCCTGAGTGGGGACAACACCATGCTAGGTATGTCGAGATGTGGATTCAGAGGCTCAATTCTAGAGAGACGGATATGACTTTGGCGGACATGAGGGATTACAAAGAAACTCATCTAAAGTGGTATGACAATGGGAGGCGATTTTGGGTGCGTTTGAGGCCAAGGTGGACCGACGCAGATCTCGTAGATCATGATGCAAACAATGAATCAGACGATGAGTACGACGCCATAGTGAGAAGTACACAAGGTTCTCACAGAGAGTATGCGCCCTTGACTGATAGAGTGGTAAGTCTTGTGAACCTATTTGGAGAGTGGATTCATATTATCTTGATTGTGCAAACTTTTGAGCTTTCGTTGAATTTTCAGACTTTTGAGCTCAATAGAAGTATCATCGAAGGCTCGAATGCACTAATCCATAACCCCGGGACTCCGGAGTCGGATGCTACCTTGAGGGAAACAGTGAAAGTAAGCACTCGAAGTCCTTACTCTCTTTTTACTCCACAAGTCCTTATTCTGTTGCATTAAAAATGTTTGTATCTTTATTGTTGTTGTTGTTGTTGTTGCTGCTGCTGCTGCAGCGTTTCATGAAACGTTGCCGGAAGCTAGTCACCATTCTTGGATGCGCAAGCCCGGCTGCCGTAGATGTGCGTGCTCCGAGCACATCGATGGTTCAGGCAAGTGGAGCCGCCGCTTCTTCTAGCCACGCTGGTGCTACTACTAGCCACACCAGTGCTTCTTCTAGCCACGCCGGTGATGGCAGCGACTTCGATGAATCCGAGGAGGAAGAAGTGGACTTGCAGGATGAGGAAGGCCCGGAGGAGATGAATATGTCACAAATGATGGATGCACCACCGGGCTCCCAAGCAAAAAGGCTTGCTCACCCTCATGACGATCCATACAGCCCATCACCGTTCCAAAAGCCGCTTCTTCGTTGCCGTAAGAAGACCGTGAATGAGGGGTGCTCTAAGAGAGGAAGAAAGTGATGCTCAACTAGTGTTTGGGCATGTTAAACTAGGGCTGGCCATGTTGAACTATCATGAGATTTTAGTTTGCTTTGGAGTTGTATTTCAAGTGTTATGTTGGACTTGAGGACATATGTTTGAAGTGTTATGTTGGACTTGTTTCTTCTATTTGTGCTCTAATTATTACATATTATGTACTTTATATCCTGCTGTGAAAACTGGTGCATATATGATATTGTTTGCTCTGAAAAACTGTCAAAACTGCTGCAGATGTGTTCTGTAGCTGGGGTGTGCTACCTCTTGAGCATGCATTGGTTTTCCCATGAAGAGGAAAGGGTGATGCAGCAAAGTAGCGTAAGTATTTCCCTCAGCTTTTGAGAACCAAGGTATCAATCCAGTAGGAGACAACGCACAAGTCACCTAGTACCTGCACAAACAATCAAGAACCTTGCAACCAACGCGATAACGGGGTTGTCAATCCCTTCACGGTCACTCGCAAAAGTGAGATCTGATAAAGATAGTAAAGTAAATATTTTTGGTATTTTTGTTGTATAGGTTGGAAAGTAAAGATTGCAAAATAATAAACGAGATGCGATGTAAATAAAAGAGATGCAATATAATAAGAAAGTGCATAGTTATGAAGATATCTAAGGCAATGGTCATGAATATAGGCATCACGTCCGTGTCAAGTAGACCGAAACGATTCTGCATCTACTACTATTACTCCACACATCGACCGCTATCCAGCATGCATCTAGAGTATTAAGTTCATAAGAACAGAGTAACGCATTAAGCAAGATAACATGATGTAGAGGGATAAACTCAAGCAATATGATATAAACCCCATCTTTTTATCCTCGATGGCAACAATACAATACGTGCCTTGCTGCCCCTACTGTCACTGGGAAAGGACACCACAAGATTGAACCCAAAGCTAAGCACTTCTCCCATTGCAAGAAAGATCAATCTACTAGGCCAAACTAAACCGATAATTCAAAGAGACTTGCAAAGATATCAAATCATGCATATAAGAATTCAGAAAAGAACCAAATAATATTCATAGATAATCAAGTTCATAAATCCACAATTCATCGGATCTCGGCAAACACACCGCAAAAGAGTATTACATCGAATAGATCTCCAAGAACATCGAGGAGAACTTTGTATTGAGAATGAAAGAGAGAGAAGAAGCCATCTAGATAATAACTATGGACCCGAAGGTGTGTGGTAAACTACTCATGCTTCATCGGAGAGGCTATGGTGTTGATGTAGAAGCCCTTCGTGATCGATTCCCCCTCCGGCAGATCGCCGGAAAAGGCCCCAAGATGGGATCTCACGGGTACAGAAGGTTGCGGCGGTGGAAAAGTGGTTTCGTGGCTCCCCCTGATGTTTCTAGGGTATAAGAGTATATATAGGTGAAAGAAGTACGTCGGTGGAGCTATGAGGGGCCCACGAGGGTGGGGGGCGCACCCTCCTGCCTCGTGGCCGCCTCGTTGCGTCCCCGACTTCATCTCCAAGTCTTCTGGTTTGCTTTCGGTCCAAAGAAGATCATCGCGAAGGTTTCATTCCGTTTGGACTCCGTTTGGTATTCCTTTTCTGCAAAACTCTAAAATAGGCAAAAAAACAGAAACTGGCACTGGGCCTCTGGTTAATAGGTTAGTCCCAAAAAAATAATATAAAAGAGCATATTAAAGGCCATTAAACATCCAAAACAGATAATATAATAGCATGGAACAATAAAAAATTATAGATACGTTGGAGACGTATCAGGGTGAGGGCAGGACCCTACCGCCATAGTCTCTGGCGGTAGGCATGCGTACCCTAGCACCAAAGACTATGGCGGTAGGGTCCTGCCCTCACCTCAGCCACTGGAAAAGGATAAGGTACCCCCACCCCTTCACCCCCACACCCACCCAGTCAACATCTTTCTTCCCCGAGTTGGTATTCTCTCTTTCATCTCCCTCCCCATTGAAGCCCTCCCAAATCCATCTTCATTCTTTGAGATTTGTCCGGTGGATCCGGACTATTTTCATCTTTGAAGGTATCTCTACCACCCCTCTCATTATTGTTCATTGGATTCATCTCATGTGGTTGCATTGTTCACTTTCTTGCAAACCCTAGTTTTAGTCATTTTGTGTTAAATCAACTATCAAGTTGATTTATAAGGTTATATATGTGCTTACTATAGTGCCAAGTAGTGGATCTAACACTTTATAGTAGAAACTAGGGTTGTGGTTAGGGTTAGTGCTTAGGGTTGTGCTTATGACTTATGCTTAGGGTTAGTGCTTAAGTTGACTATAATAATGATGCCTTTGGTTTTTTGGTGTGAGAATACCAAATGTGGGGTGGGGCTGTGCTAGGGTTAGTAGTTAAGGTTATGCTTATGACTTAAGTTGACTATAATAATGATGTCTTTGGTTTTATGGTGTGAGAAGACCAAATGTGGGGTGGGGCTGTGATAGGGGTTAGTGGTTAAGGTTATGCTTACGATGACCGTTATAGTTACCCCACGACTTGTAGGATGGCACCGATCATCTTCTTTGAGACTTCCGCGGAGGCGGCGGCAAAGCGTGAATGCGAAGTCATTGAGGAAAAGATGAAGCTGTGGGTTGAGGCCGTCAATGCGTTGAATGCGGCTTGTAGTGACTTTTCAAAGTACTATGTGACCGAGTGTGACAACGACAAAGTTAAGTTCTATGAAGCTAAACAGAAAAACATAAGCAAGCTCAAGAAGGAAGAGAAATTTCATAGACGTGCTCTTGCAAGGCAAATTGCATTGTGCGGTACAAGGGATGAAGTGCATGAGATGGACTTGAAAAACCCCGGCCAGATCATTGACTGGCTAGTTAGGCAACCATCTTCGCCGATAGCTAGTCGGGCTTCTCGTTGGGCTTGGGTCCATGAAAGAAATGATGTCATTTGTTGCAACCCGGGGCCGTACGACAAAGATGTCGTGTTGATGGACGAATAGAGGGGGTTGAAACACATGATGTTCTAGTGTCATTTGGACTATAATGACATGTACCCTCATCATTTATGTACCTTATGTTATGTACCTTGAAACACATGATGTTCTAGCTCCCTCATTTGAATTTGATCTTATGTTATGTACCTTATGTCATTTGAACCAGTGAGAACTTTGTGTGTCTTAGGTCATTATAAATAAGTTATGCTTTGTGTTTGTCTTATATCATTTGACCCTAGTTTTGGTTTGTTCCATCCAATGTAGCATGGAAAACAGGACCCCGGAGGTGCAGATAGCATATGAGAAGTGTGAAGGAGAACGACGCCGTAGGATGCTGAGGGAGCTACGAAAATGGATTAAAAGTTGTGAAGAGGCAAACGCGGCTATGAGTGATTTCAACAAGTATGTGTTCTGTGAGTTGCCTAAAGAGCTCGAGAGAGAAAAATGGAAGATAGTTAATGAGTTGCAAGAGAACGAAGATGAGTGTAGATGGACTTTGGCAATGGAGATAGGGTTGTCCGTAAGCATTGATGAGTTCGAGGAGGTGGATATGGCAAAGCCCGGGTAGATCATTGGATGGGCAATCAAACAAGGAGTGTCGGAGAATCCAACCCGACGTGCTCGATGGGCCTGGTTCCGCGAGGAAAAGGGTTCGATGATCCATTGGGCGGGTTCTGCTGAGTACGAACCGAAGCCTAATCCGAAGCGTGCGGCACTAATCGAATGTATTAAAGAGGTTAGGGCCTACTTTCCGGCTTATTAGGGGCTCCTTTCCGAGTGCTTAGGATGCTACCGGGCATGATATTGGTCATTTAAACTTGTGGAAATGATGTGTGTCATTTGATGATGTATGTCATTTGAACTAAGTACCGGGTGTTGCTTCTTATTTCAGTTATCGGACATGATATATGTCATTTGAACTAAGTACCGGGTGTTGCTTCTTATTTCAGTTATCGGACATGACATATGTCATATGTCATTTTAACTAAGTACTTGTGTAACAAAGTTGGCAATGAAATTATACACATTGTTTTTCATTTGCCATCTCTAACTTGTTGCTTCTGTTCTTTTGTAGGGATCAACCCCTACTGCCACTGCCTCTGGCGGCAGGCGAGCACAACCTACCGCCATGGCCTATGGCGGTAGGGTCCCTTCCTGTCGCGCCCCATCAGACATGTGTCTGGCTCGCCGCATGAGCTGCAGGTCCTACCGCCACAGCCTCCGGCGGTAGGCCACCACACCCTACCGCCACAGGCTCTGGCGGTAGGGTCCCTTCTTGTCCCGCCCCGCCAGACAAGGTGTCTGGCTCGCCACGCGAGTTGCATGGCCTACTGCCACTGCCCACGGCAGTAGGCCATCACACCCTACCGCCACAGGCTATGGCGGTAGGGTTGAAATCTCTGCAAAATGAAAAACAGGCAACATGTTAGACAAAGTACATAACTAAACAAACAACATTCGTATATAGCTGACAATATTTCAGTAACAATTTGGAGAGACAATCTTTCAGTCACAAATAGTTCAACACTAAAGATCACAAATAGTTCATACATAGTGGCATAGAATAGTCTCAAGCATCGCAATATCATCAAATATCCGGCATAAAATAGTCGCAGACATACAACTTCAATAGATGCATCTCAAGATCACTACGGAAACATGGGCCCTTTTCCCTTCTTGTAACGTGCCTCATCCTCCTCTTGTGCATCACGAGCCCTTGCAAGCTTTCTTGCCCTGTCTTCTTCATGAGCAGCCTTCTCTTTGCGTGCCCTCTCCTCCTCGCGTTTCTTTCGTTCCATCTTCTCCTTCTGATGACACTCTTCATCCAAGCCTCTCTGAAATACTTCTTCGAACAGCCGTTGCCTTCTAAGACAATCTCGATATTGGTCCTTTTTTAACATCCTCTGGAACATCTTGATCTATCCATGTGAAGTACTTGCAAAGAGGAGGCGGTGACTGCATAGGATAAACAAATTTTTTGTTAGGATTATGAGTTGAAGTTGGACAAAAATCGAGATTACTCTTTGACCATACCGGTGGTACGTCATAGGCGTTTGTTGGAAGCGCCCGATCATGTGCATAGTTGGGACACACAAAAAATCTTCTCCCTTCCGTCCATGACTTCTTGCGTTCAGTGGACACCTTCACCTTGCAAACATCTCCACACCAACATGATGGGGTTTTCATATCCTTTTCCTTCACCTTGTCCAGTTTGGCGTTCTGCCACTTGCTTGGCATGTCTTCATGATCAGCACACGACGGCCTCGTCATGGAACCGGATGAAGCCATGCCTACAAAAATAAGAGTGGTTGTTAGTGAAAGATATCAACATAATGAATAGAGGAAATGAAATAAGAGTGATTACGCAGAACAACAAGTACCATTCATATTATTTCAACCATCTGGATTAAGCAAAACGTCAATAGGCCTTCCTCTATTGATCCTCCTCGTCCTAGTAAGACCGGAAGCACGACCACCTCCACCGGCGCCTCCAAGACTCGCCTGTCCTCCACGCCCACGAATAGTAGTCCCACCTCGTGCACTACCTCTAAGACTAGTCTGTCCTCCACGGCCACCAGTCCTACCTCCTCGTGTGCCACCAGAACCTCCTATATGAACACCCGTTTGGCTAGAGCTTGTGTTGGCATCGGTCCTTGGTTTTTTGGTGCATGTCCTAACATTGTGTCCCGGATCGTCACATTGTCCACAGTTGTTGATGTCCGGTGGCTCCATGAAATGGCCGCTACCAAACTGTTTCATTCCGGTGTATCCAGCTAGATCATCCTGATGGGTTTCGTAGTAATTTCAAAAATTTCCCTACGCTCACACAGGATCATGGTGATGTATAGCAACGAGAGGGAGAGTGTGTCCACGTACCCTCGTAGACCGAAAGCGAAAGCGTTATGACAACGCGGTCGATGTAGTCGTACTTGACGATCCGACCGATCAACAGTTGATGTAGATGTACGTCTTCACGATCCGACCGATCAAGCACCGAACGTACGGCACCTCCGAGTTCAGCACACGTTCAGCTCGATGACGTCCCTCGAACTCCGATCCAGCCGAGTGTTGAGGGAGAGTTTCATCAGCACGATGGCGTGGTGACGATGTTGACGTTCTACCGACGCAGGGCTTCGCCTAAGCACCGCTACAGTATGATTGAGGTGTAATCTGGTGTAGGGGGGCGCCGCACACGGCTAAGAGATCAAATCAATCGTGCGTGTGGCGCCCCTGCCTCTGTATATAAAGGAGCCAAGGGGGAGGTTTGGAGGCACCAGGAGGAGTCCTACTCACGCCGGGAATAGGACTCCCCTTGCTCCTAGTCGGAGTCGGGCGGTAGTATCGCCTACCAAGCGGTAGTACCGCTTACCAAGCGGTAGTACCGCTTAGGTTCCTTAGGCGGCAGTACCGCGAGCAGGGCGGTAGTACCGCTTAGGTTCCTTAGGCGGTAGTACCGTGAGCGAGGCGGTAGTACCGCTGGTGCTCACCTTTCCACTAAGGCCCACCAAGGCCCAACAGCCTCCCGGGGGGTTCCGGTAACCTCCCGGTACTCCGGTAAAATCCTGATTTCACCCGGAACACTTCCGATATCCAAACATAGGCTTCCAATATATCAATCTTTATGTCTCAACCATTTCGAGACTCCTCGTCATGTCCGTGATCACATCCGGGACTCCGAACAACCTTTGGTACATCAAACTCATAAACTCATAATATAACCGTCATCGAAACCTTAAGCGTGCGGACCACGGGTTCGAGAACTATGTAGACATGACCAAGACACCTCTCTTGTCAATAACCAATAGTGGAACCTGGATGTTCATATTGGCTCCCACATATTCTATGAAGATCTTTATCGGTCAAACCGCATAACAACATACGTTGTTCCCTTTGTCATCGGTATGTTACTTGCCCGAGATTCGATCGTCGGTATCTCAATACCTAGTTCAATCTCGTTACCGGCAAGTCTCTTTACTCGTTCCGTAATACATCATCCCGCAACTAACTCATTAGTTGCAATGCTTGCAAGGCTTATAGTGATGTGCATTACCGAGAGGGCCCAGAGATACCTCTCCGACAATCGGAGTGACAAATCCTAATCTCGAAATACGCCAACCCAACAAGTACCTTTGGAGACACCTGTAGAGCACCTTTATAATCACCCATTTACGTTGTGACGTTTGGTAGCACACAAAGTGTTCCTCCGGTAAACGGGAGTTGCATAATCTCATAGTCATAGGAACATGTATAAGTCATGAAGAAAGCAATAGCAGAATACTAAACGATCGAGTGCTAAGCTAACGGAATGGGTCAAGTCAATCACGTCATTCTCCTAATGAGGTGATCCCGTTAATCAAATGACAACTCATGTCTATGGCTAGGAAACATAACCATCTTTGATCAACGAGCTAGTCAAGTAGAGGCATACTAGTGACATACAGTTTGTCTATGTATTCACACAAGTATTATGTTTCCGGTTAATACAATTCTAGCATGAATAATAAACTTTTATCATGATATAAGGAAATAAATAATAACTTTATTATTGCCTCTAGGGCATATTTCCTTCAGTCTCCCACTTGCACTAGAGTCAATAATCTAGCTCACATCGCCATGTGATTTAACAACAATAGTTCACATCACCATGTGATTAACACCCATAGTTCACATCGCCATGTGATTAACACCCATAGTTCACATCGCCATGTGACCAACACTCAAGGGGTTTACTAGAGTCAGTAATCTAGTTCACATCGTTTATGTGATTTAATACCCAAAGAGTACTAAGGTGTGATCATGTTTTGCTTGTGAGAGAAGTTTAGTCAATGGGTCTGCCAAATTCAGATCCGTTAGTATCTAGCAAATTTCTCTGTCTACAATGCTCTGCACTGAGCTACTCTAGCTAATAGCTCCCACTTTCAATATGTATCTAGATCGAGACTTAGAGTCATCTAGATCAGTGCAAAAACTTGCATCGACGTAACCCTTTACGATGAACCTTTTTGTCACCTCCATAATCGAGAAACATATCCTTATTCCACTAAGGATAATTTTGACCGCTGTCCAGTGATCTACTCCTAGATCACCATTGTTCTCCCTTGCTAAACACAGTGCAGGGTATACAATAGATCTGGTTCACAGCATGGCATACTTTATAGAACCTATGGTGAGGCATAGGGAATGACTTTCATTCTCATTCTATCTTCTGCCGTGGTCGGGCTTTGAGTCTTACTCAATTTCACACCCTGCAACACAGGCAAGAACTCTTTCTTTGACTGTTCCATTTTGAACTACTTCAAAATCTTGTCAAGGTATGTACTCATTGAAAACTTATCAAGCGTCTTGATCTATCTCTATAGATCTGGATGCTTAATCTGTAAGTAGCTTTACCGAGGTCTTTCTTTTGAAAAACTCCCTTCAAACACTCCTTTATGCTTTGCAGAATAATTCTACATTATTTCCGATCAACAATATGTCATTCAGATATACTTATCAGAAACGTTGTAGTGCTCCCACTCACTTTCTTGTAAATACAGGCTTCACCAAGTCTGTATAAAACTATATGCTTTGATCATCTTATCAAAGCGCATATTCCAACTCCGAGATGCTTGCACCAGTCCATAAATGGATCGCTAGAGCTTGCACACTTTGTTAGCTCCCTTTGGATCGATAAAACCTTCCGGTTGCATCATATACAACTCCTCTTCCAGAAACCCATTCAGGAATGCAGTTTTTACATCCATTTGCCAAATTTCATAATCATAAAATGCGGCAATTGCTAACATGATCCGGACGGACTTAAGCATCGCTACGGGTGAGAAAGTCTCATCGTAGTCAATCCCTTGAACTTGTCGAAACCCTTTTGCAACAAGTCGAGCTTTGTAGACAGTAACATTACCGTCAACGTCAGTCTTCTTCTTAAAGATCCATTTATTCTCAATTGCTTGCCGATCACCGGGCAAGTCAACCAAAGTCCACACTTTGTTCTCATACATGGATCCCATCTCAGATTTCATGGCCTTAAGTCATTTTGCAGAATGGCTCACCATCGCTTCTTCATAGTTCGAAGGTTCGTCATGGTCTAGTAACATAACTTCCAAAACAGGATTACCGTACCACTCTGGTGCGGATCTTGCTCTGGTTGATCTACGAGGTTCAGTAGTTACTTGATCTGAAGTTTCATGATCACCATCATTAACTTCCTCACTAATTGGTGTAGGAGTCACATGAACAGATTTCTGTGATGAACTACCTTCCAACAATGGAGTAGATACAGTTATCTCATCAAGTTCTACTTTCCTCCCACTCACTTCTTTCGAGAGAAACTCCTTCTCTAGAAAGGATCCAAACTTAGCAACAAAAATCTTGCCTTCGAATCTGTGATAGAAGGTGTACCCAACAGTCTCTTTTGGGTATCCTATGAAGACACATTTCTCCGATTTGGGTTCGAGCTTATTAGGTTGAAGCTTTTTCACATAAGCATCGCAGCCCCAAACTTTAAGGAACGACAACTTTGGTTTCTTGCCAAACCACAGTTCATAAGGCGTCGTCTCAACGGATTTAGATGGTGCCCTATTTAACGTGAATGCAACAGTCTCTAGAGCATAGCCCCAAAACGATAGCGGTAAATCAGTAAGAGACATCATAGATCGCACCATATCTAGTAAAGTACGATTACGGCGTTCGGACACACCATTACGCTGTGGTGTTCCGGGTGGCGTGAGTTGTGAAACTATTCCGCAATTTTTCAAATGAACACCAAACTCGTAACTCAAATATTCTCCTGCACGATCAGATCGTAGAAACTTTATTTTCTTGTTACGATGATTTTCCACTTCACTCTGAAATTCCTTGAACTTTTCAAATGTTTCAGACTTATGCTTCATTAAGTAGATATACCCATATCTGCTTAAATCATCTGTGAAGGTGAGAAAATAACGATACCCGCCGCGAGCCTCAACATTCATTGGACCACATACATCAGTATGTATGTTTTCCAACAAATCAGTTGCTCGCTCCATAGTTCCGGAGAACGGCGTTTTAGTCATCTTGCCCATGAGGCACGGTTCACAAGTACCAAGTGATTCATAATCAAGAGGTTCCAAAAGTCCATCAGTATGGAGTTTCTTCATGCGCTTTACACCGATATGACCTAAACGGCAGTGCCACAAATAAGTAGCATTATCATTATCAACTCTGCATCTTTTGGTTTCAATATTATGAATATGTGTATCACTACGATCGAGATCCAACGAACCACTTTCATTGGGTGTGTAACCATCTAAGGTTTTATTCATGTAAACAGAACAACAATTATTCTCTAACTTTAAATGAATAACCGTATTGCAAAAAACATGATCAAATCATATTCATGCTCAACGCAAACACCAAATAACACTTATTTAGTTTCAACACTAATCCCGAAAGTATAGGGAGTGTGCGATGATGATCACATCAATCTTGGAACCACTTCCAATACACATCGTCACTTCACCCTCAACTAGTTTCTGTTTATTCTGCAACTCCCGTTTCAAGTTACTATTCTTAGCAACTGAACCAATATCAAATACTGAGGGGTTGCTATAAACACTAGTAAAGTACACATCAATATCATGTATATCAAATATACCTTTGTTTACTTTGCCATCCTTTCTTATCCTTCAAATACTTGGGGTAGTTCCGTTTCCAGTGACCAGTCCCTTTGCAGTAGAAGCACTCAGTTTCAGGCTTAGGTCCAGACTTGGGCTTTTTCACTTGAGCAGCAACTTGCTTGCCGTTCTTCTTGAAGTTCCCCTTTCTTCCCTTTGCCCTTTTCTTGAAACTAGTGGTCTTTGTCAACCATCAACACTTGATGTTTTTCTTGATTTCCACCTTCGCCGATTTAGCATCGCGAAGAGCTCGGGAATTACTTTCGTCATCCCTTGCATATTATAGTTCATCACAAAGTTCTACTAACTTGGTGATGGTGACTAGAGAATCCTGTCAATCACTATTTTATCTGGAAGATTAAATCCCACTTGATTCAAGCGATTTGTAGTACCCAGACAATCTGAGCACCTGCTCACTGCTTGAGCTATTCTCCTCCATCTTTTAGCTATAGAACTTGTTGGAGATTTCATATCTCTCAACTCGGGTATTTGCTTGAAATATTAACTTCAACTCTTGGAACATCTCATATGGTCCATGACGTTCAAAACGTCTTTGAAGTCCCGATTCTAAGCCGTTAAGCATGGTGCACTTAACTATCAAGTAGTCATCATACCGAGCTTATGTCAAAACGTTCATAACGTCTACATCTGCTCCTGCAATAGGTTTGTCACCTAGCGGTGCATCAAGGACATAATTTTTTCTGCGCAGCAAATGAGGATAAACCTCAGATCACGGATCCAATCCACATTATTGCTACTAACATCTTTCAACTTAGTTTTCTCTAGGAACATATCAAAAACTGAACGGGGAGCAACATCGCGAGCTATCGATCTACAACATAGATATGCTAATACTACCAGGACTAAGTTCATGATAAATTTAAGTTCAATTAATCATATTACTTAAGAACTCCCACTTAGATAGACATCTCTCTAATCCTCTAAGTGATCACGTGATCCAAATCAACTAAACCGTGTCCGATCATCACGTGAGACGGAGTAGTTTCAATGGTGAACATCACTATGTTGATCATATCTACTATATGATTCACGCTCGACCTTTCGGTCTCCTTGTTCCGAGGCCATATCTGTTATATGCTAGGCTCATCAAGTTTAACCTGAGTATTCCGCGTGCGCAACTGTTTTGCACCCGTTGTATTTGAACGTAGAGCCTATCACACCCGATCATCACGTGGTGTCTCAGCACGAAGAACTTTTGCAACGGTGCATACTCAGGGAGAACACCTTTTACTTGATAATTTAGTGAGAGATCATCTTATAATGCTACCGTCGTTCTAAGCAGAATAAGATGCATAAAAGATAAACATCACATGCAATCAATATAAGTGATATGATATGGCCATCATCATCTTGTGCTTGTGATCTCCATCTCCGAAGCACCGTCACGATCACCATCGTCACCGGCACGACACCTTGATCTCCATCGTAGCATCATTGTACCGTTATGATCACCATCGTCATCGGCGCGACACCTTGATCTCCATCGTAGCATCGTTGTCGTCTCGCTAAACTCATGCTTTCACGACTATCGCTACCGCTTAGTGATAAAGTAAAGCATTACATCGCGATTTCATTGCATACAATAAAGCGACAACCATATGGCTCCTGCCAGTTGCCGATAACTCGGTTACAAAACATGATCATCTCATACAACAAATTATATCACATCATGTCTTGACCATATCACATCACAACATGCCCTGCAAAAACAAGTTAGACGTCCTCTACTTTGTTGTTGCAAGTTTTACGTGGCTGCTATGGGCTTTGCAAGAACCGTTCTTACCTACGCATCAAAACCACAACGATAGTTTGTCAAGTAGATGATGTTTTAACCTTCGCAAGGACCGGGCGTAGCCACACTCGATTCAACTAAAGTGAGAGAGACAGACACCCGCCAGTCACCTTTAAGCAACGAGTGCTCGCAACGGTGAAACCAGTCTCGCGTAAGCGTACGCGTAATGTCGGTCCGGGCCGCTTCATCTCACAATACCGCCGAACCAAAGTATGACATGCTGGTAAGCAGTATGACTTATATCGCCCACAACTCACTTGTGTTCTACTCGTGCATAACATCAACGCATAAAACCAGGCTCGGATGCCACTGATGGGTTTCGTAGTAATTTCAAAAATTTCCCTACGCTCACACAGGATCATGGTGATGTATAGCAACGAGAGGGAGAGTGTGTCCACGTACCCTCGTAGACCTAAAGCGAAAGCGTTATGACAATGCGGTCGATGTAGTCGTACTTGACAATCCGACCGATCAACAGTTGATGTAGTTGTACGTCTTCACGATCCGACCGATCAAGCACCGAACGTACGGCACCTCCGAGTTCAGCACACGTTCAGCTCGATGGCGTCCCTCGAACTCCGATCCAGCCGAGTGTTGAGGAGAGTTTCGTCAGCACGACGGCGTGGTGACGATGTTGACGTTCTACCGACGCAGGGCTTCGCCTAAGCACCGCTACAGTATGATCGAGGTGTAATCTGGTGTAGGGGGGCGCCGCACACGGCTAAGAGATCAAATCAATCGTGCATGTGGCGCCCCCTGCCTCTGTATATAAAGGAGCCAAGGGGGAGGTTTGGAGGCGCCAGGAGGAGTCCTACTCACGCCGGGAATAGGACTCCCCTTGCTCCTAGTCGGAGTCGGGCGGTAGTACCGCCTATCAAGCGGTAGTACCGCTTACCAAGCGGTAGTACCGCTTAGGTTCCTTAGGCGGCAGTACCGCGAGCAGGGCGGTAGTACCGCTTAGGTTCCTTAGGCGGTAGTACCGCTGGTGCTCACCTTTCCACTAAGGCCCACCAAGGCCCAACAGCCTCCCGGGGGGTTCCGGTAACCTCCCGGTACTCCGGTAAAATCCCGATTTCACCCGGAACACTTCCGATATCCAAACATAGGCTTCCAATATATCAATCTTTATGTCTCGACCATTTCGAGACTCCTCGTCATGTCCGTGATCACATCCGGGACTCCGAACAACCTTCGGTACATCAAACTCATAAACTCATAATATAACCGTCATCGAAACCTTAAGCGTGCGGACCCTACGGGTTCGAGAACTATGTAGACATGACCGAGACACCTCTCTTGTCAATAACCAATAGTGGAACCTGGATGTTCATATTGGCTCCCACATATTCTACGAAGATCTTTATCGGTCAAACCGCATAACAACATACGTTGTTCCCTTTGTCATCGGTATGTTACTTGCCCGAGATTCGATCGTCGGTATCTCAATACCTAGTTCAATCTCGTTACCGGCAAGTCTCTTTACTCGTTCCGTAATACATCATTCCGCAACTAACTCATTAGCTGCAATGCTTGCAAGGCTTATAATGATGTGCATTACCGAGAGGGCCCAGAGATACCTCCCCGACAATCAGAGTGACAAATCCTAATCTCGAAATACGCCAACCCAACAAGTACCTTTGGAGACACCTGTAGAGCACCTTTATAATCACCCATTTACGTTGTGACGTTTGGTAGCACACAAAGTGTTCCTCCGGTAAACGGGAGTTGCATAATCTCATAGTCATAGGAACATGTATAAGTCATGAAGAAAGCAATAGCAGAATACTAAACGATCGAGTGCTAAGCTAACGGAATGGGTCAAGTCAATCACGTCATTCTCCTAATGAGGTGATCCCGTTAATCAAATGACAACTCATGTCTATGGCTAGGAAACATAACCATCTTTGATCAACGAGCTAGTCAAGTAGAGGCATACTAGTGACATACAGTTTGTCTATGTATTCACACAAGTATTATGTTTCCGGTTAATACAATTCTAGCATGAATAATAAACTTTTATCATGATATAAGGAAATAAATAATAACTTTATTATTGCCTCTAGGGCATATTTCCTTCACATCCATGTCACTCCTAAACCTCTTCTTTCTTCTTCTCCCCTTTGTAGGCACCATGAGTTCAGGGTCATGCACGATATGTGGGCCATCATACTCAGGCCACTGGTCTAGGAAAGGATGAAATCGAGGCGCCCATGTCAACCTCGTGGCTTCCAATGTGAACTCCTACAACCGCACGGTACTCCCATCAGAAACATGCAAGTTTCTCGCCTTGGCCGCCGTTATCAAATGTGAGCACGGCCAATGGTACTTATGAGGCCTCTCACACTGACACCACCGATTCTTGAGGTCCACCTTATACGCAACACCGCCGTAAGCCACGCCGTCTCGTGTTGTGCCACCTGGTTCGTCCACTTGGTAGATCATTTCTTTGTCGTTGAATCTAATGATTTGTTGATGCGAGGACTTCCCTGCTTGAAACCTCAACCAACCATCAAACTTGTCGGGATACTCTTTTTTCTCACCTATCCAGTTGGCGGTGGTTTGGGAATGCCTAAGAAAATACTCGTTCAGCTTGAAGAAGGTGTATTTCAGTATTGTAGTCACCGGCAAAGAACGGACGCCCTTAAGCACATTGTTGAAGCATTCAACCATGTTTCTCGTCATGTCACCGTATCTCCGACCTCCTTCATCGTAAGCGCGTGACCACTTATGCTTCTCCCCATAATTCCTTTCCAAGAATGCTCTTCCCCCTTTGTTCTTTCCCAAAGCCTTGAAGAGTTTATCATACCGGATTTTTGAATGCATCGATGGTGAATGCCACACAAACATGGGTAAGGTCTTTGCAAAAATCCTTGCTCTTACATGCCTGGTAAAAGTTCGCCACGAAATGCCTCATGCACCATCGCTGATGAAGCTTTGGAAGCCCAAGAATGACAACTTCTATGGCCTTGAGAATGCCATGGTGCCGGTCCGATATGATGCATACCTGCCTCTTCCCAATCGTCTTGGTCCTCACATGCCCCATGAACCACTCCCAATTGTTGTCATGCTCGGAAGGAACTAAAGCAAAGGCCACCGGCAACACGTTATCATTGGACGAATGAGCCAAAGGCCACCGGCAACACGTTATCATTGGACGAATGAGCCATTGCCACCATTAGTGTGCCCTTGTATTTTCCGGTCAAGAAAGTGCCATCTATAGACAACACAGGACGGCAATGCTTAAATGCCTCGATGCATTGCCCAAAACTCCAGAAGGCATGATGAAACACTCCGTCAATGTCCTCAACCCCATGCCGCATGTCTGGGTTCTTATGTGCAATGGCTCCCAACATCCTCGGAAGAATATTGTATGCGGTCGTATAATCACCATGCAACATCCTAATAGCATTTGCCTTGGCCTTCCATACCTTCCCATAATTGACCTTGTATCCGTACATTTTTTCAACAATACTCATCAGAAACTTCACATTCACGGTTGGGTCATGGGATATCTCATTCAATAATTTGTAGCCGAGAAACTCTGATATGAGTTGACGGTGGCCCTTGCTTCCGCCAGCTTTGTCTGGAGGTATGCACTCGTGAGTAGCTACACAACTTTTCAACTCCCATTGCCCCGTTTCATGAATTTTTCTTCCACGAACCTTCCATTTACAATCTTCTTTGTCACACTTCACGGTGTACCGCACCTCTTGGTTCGAATGACCAACAACAAATGGCCTATGGTTCGAATGACCAATGAATGCCTTTTTTCAAATGAGCATTCTCGTCCACATCCTTCGGCCTTGGATCGCCGACTCTCGGGCACGGTGTTGGTTCAACCAACCCTAGTGTCATGCCACCATCAACAATGGCATGGTCGGCAAGGCTAAGATCACGAAACAATGGGGGTCCTCTTTCCTTGCCGTGCACCTCCTTGAAGAATTGATTTTCTTGCACCATGAATCCATCCTCGTCCAATTCTTCCTTAGGACCCTCGTCATCCGAGCCATAACCACACATACGGTTATAAGGGAGGCTATGATCCATGTCTTGTGATGGACAATGACATCCAAGTTGCCTATTGGATTGTAATGAATCTCTTCTTCTTCCGCATAAGCATCATCATCATCATGACCAATATCGTCATCATCAACATGAGCCATAGCATGAATCTTCGGGTCTTGAATTAATATGGCTCTTTCATTCATCTCCGCTTCATTTGATTGACTACTTGGTGGTTGGCTATAAGAATTGGGGACATAAACTTCAACCCTAGCATCATGTATTGGGGAGGAGGCATGCCGGTTCAAGTCAATTTGTAGCAGAGGAGCATCAACCTTGGTGGCAAATAATTCAAGTGAGATGTCTTGTGATTGCTCTACTTTACCCTTGTACACCTTCCAATGCAATTCCGAGGTGATAAGCATACTCTTCAACCAAGACTTCACCCCCACTCCAACATCATACCTTCCAATAAGTTTAACCTCATCATTTGGGTCCATCCAATGTAACACACTTCTAACTTTCACAACTACATCCTCATAGGTTGGGCTATACTCAAATACCATGTGTTCTTCCCCTTCATCGTCATTGCCATTCATAAATGTCTCCTTATCCAAATAATGGAGATTCACGAGACTACCCATCTAAATAAATTTTAGAAAATGTCAACGATAGGCGGCAACATAATATGGGACAATATCCATTGTGCATCCCATGGATCGATAAAAGTTCTATGCAATACATTTAAGCAACAAAACAAATAACAACTAAAGAACAAAATATTATGGCTTAACCCTAACAACTAAATAATGACTTTGCTTAACACTAACCCTAACCCTAGAAATAACCAAAACAATAACCATAGATCTAGCTACAAACAACAAAGTTAGCACACTACACATGGTCAATCACACATATACAACCCTGGATCTAGATCTACCATCCATCAAATCCATTGGTTTCACACAAAAAGGAGCATACCTAGGGTTTGCATAAAAGGAATCAATGCCATCAAATAAGTTGATTCCAACCAACCAAAAATAAGAGAGTGGGTGAGGTACCTTGAGTGATGAAAATGGCCTCAATCCACCGAAGAAAACCCAAGCAATGGAGATGAATTTGATGGAGCCCTTGGATGGGGGAGAGAGGGGGGGGGGGAGGGGCTGAGCTCGGGGAAGAAAGGATTTGGGGGCAAATGGGTGGCTTGTGGGGCCCACCAAACCCCCTAGCCATTGGTTTTGTGCATTCAACACCCTACCACCACTGTCTCTGGCGGTAGGCTGCCTCACCCTACCGCCACGGTCTGTGGCGGTAGCCACTTATCCACGTCAGCACGCAGACGGCGCTGTCGACGTTGACCCGGTCCCTACCGCCAGCCCCTGTGGCGGTAGGACGTTTGAGCCTACCGCCAGCTCGGGTGGCGGTAGGAAAAGGGTTAGATCCGAAATTTTTTGCGGAGAGGGGCCAGATGCGGCTAAACGATAGCAAAAGGGTCAAAACAGTGAATTTGGCCCCGGCTGGCTGGGTCGTTCGACCGGGGTGAAGAATTATTTATTTATTCTTCACCCTATGTCTTAAATAGACTGGTTTCTCTCTCTTTCTCTCCCTATATATATAGATAGATAGATAGAGAGAGGCTCGTAGGAAACAAAAGTGGGCAGTAGTCCTGGCCATGGGAAGCCCGGCCCGACCCGAACTGGCCCGACGCTGCTCCCGGGTCGGGCTCAGGCCTAGATTTTGAGCCCAACGGCCGGGCCAGACCGGGCCCGTCATTTTTGCACTTTTCTAAGAGGCTCGGCCCGAGGCCCGAGGCCCGACGGGCTTTTGCGTGTTCGGGCTGGGCTTGGGCCAAAAAATCAGGCCCGATGGCCGGGCCGGGCTCGGGCCTAGGTTTTTTGCCTTGGGCTTAGCTAGGCCCGACCCGAAGCCCGGCCCAGCCCGAGGTTTGGCCAGGTATAGTGGGCAACGATGGGGGGAGTAGTCTTCCGTGAAAACAATCCGTAGGGAGTTTCCGTAATTGTAGGACTGTTTGTCTTCTACCGGTTGTCCCGGTACCGTATGGTTAGTGCGTTCACCCGCTACACCAAGATAGATAGAGATAGAGAGAGAGAGAGAGAGAGAGAGAGAGAGAGAGGTGCTTCGAGCTTAGAGTGAGCCGGCTCGTATCCCATGCACTACTTACCTTGCCGGCGACCGGAGCAACACTCTAGGGAGCGCATCTTCACTTCCATCTTCAAATTTTGATATACTAAGCGGCCAGTAGTGTGAACGGACGGTAGGTAGATCCCATCTTCAAATTTTGGTACTTAGATGGAAGTGAAGGCGAGCAGAGCAGAGCAGCTCACGTCCCCAAGTTCAGATTTTGATATTTTTCCAAGACACGTCCAGCTCCCGAATCCTGCTACTAGCTAGTCCTGATCAAAGGATCAACAATGTTCACAAATACTACATTGTGGCCACCAGTTTGTTGAGAGGGTTGAGTGAGTCATAGGAGTATCTTCATCCATAGATATTTTCACGGTCCACGAAAATTCAATATAGGTCATACTACCATATGGTATGATACCATTAATTATCAAAGCCGTTGGTCCACCTTGGGATTGACGCACACAGTTGTATTGTGTGATGTATTTCGTCTCACCCACCCACCTGGGTCACGAGTCCCAATTAATTTAAGTCTCACCCACCCCGCATGCACTTTGCCCTGCTTTCCTTATCCCCTTCTCCTCGTACGTACTGATCCTTGATCGGCATCCATGGCGGCCTCTTCCTCCTCCAAACCTCAACTAGTATTACCTGTCAGAGTCTATCTCTCACATATCATGCGCAAAAAGGAATGGACTCTACCTACCTGGTGCCGTGTCGAGAATCACCCGAGATGTGAGCCCTTCACTCTCATTATCTGAACCGATGATTGTTCTGACTGGTTCCTGCATTTCCTAACACAAGTAAGAAGCCACGATCACACGCTGAATGTAACGCAAGCGCAACTTTTCAGTCTACTGCACAAGCACATATGCAAAGTTACTGCTGCAGCTTCAAGCATGTCCCAGCAGTAAATTCACTGGTATACTTTTTGTTCTAGTAAATTCAGTCGTATACTTTTTTCAGAAGCACATTCGCCATGAACTATAAGCAGTATCGCAACAGGTGTTTCCTTTAACTGTCTAAAGCATTTGTACCTAAACTAGTCAACGACTTGAGTTTGCTTGAGGTATCCTATACCTTCTTAGCTGGTTCTTGGGGGTTGACCTTTTGATTCAACACCTCTTTTTGTGGAGGTGCTAGCCTGTAGCTTGTACTCCCTCCGTTCCTAAATATTTGTCTTTCTAGAGATTTCAACAAGTGACTACATACGGAGTAAAATGAGTGAATCTACACTCTAAAATATGTCTACATACATCCGTATGTGGTAGTCCATTTGAAATCTCTTAAAAGACAAATATTTATGAACGGAGCGAGTACCAAACTATATGAGCTGCTTTTAGCCTTATCAGAATCCAAAACCTAAAAGGGACATAATGACTAAAACATTGAAGACCTAGCAGTCTTGATGATGCTAAAACGCACAAACAAAAAGGACCACCACGCCTACCAGAAATCCACTATCCATCCCCGCACATTTCTAGAAGAAAAAAATAGTGCAAAAAACAAAAAAAAACCATTCCACTACTCAATGCTGAAAACCCTTGCATGCATGGTAGGAGGCGGAAACTGAATCATTGTAGAGGCGAGTGCAGATCGGGGGAATCAAGTCATTGCAGGTGTGCAGTGCAGTGCAGTGCAGGCTGCAATCAACTTACGACATGGCCGGCAGAGAAAATTCCTAGTTAGGCGCCCATCGGTTTTTCATGGATCAATTGTTGAAACGTTTTAACCATGGAATTTAAGCTTACCATAACAACAGTTGCATTGTGGTCTTTAGGCACGAGCCTTTCTTTGCCTACTGGCACCGTTATGTTAACACCAGCGCCATGCTTCAGGCCGACAAACATGCCACTAAGAATTGTTGAAATATTAGGCCGACAAACATGCCCCTGAGAATTTGCATAGATATGCTTAAGGCAGCGCCATTATGTGTAGATGTGTCTACCGTTTGCATAGTATGTGCTTGTCTAGATCAGATCATCAGAATCAGTATGTTGTTAATTCTGTCTATGCCATGCTAGTGATTTGTTTATGGATTAAATTAGTCAAAAAATTGCCTACTATTCAACAAGAATGAGATATTACAAACTTGTAAAATAGCAATGATCACATCCAGTGTTAGTAAATGGTGATCCGGATGTAATTTTTAGCTCCCATTAATGAAAATTCATTAGGACAAGGAACATATTTTTGACCATCTAGAAAAGCATGAACTGAATTGACTCTGAATTCATAACACTAGCAGATTATTCAGAGGGAAATGCAGGGGATACTACTGAACTAAAGGATAGCACTAGCACAGTGAGCCTAATCAAAAAGAGAATATTGAACCACACAAACAAACAAGGCTACCTACAACTACTGATCCACTATCCATCCCCCCAATGCAATGTGAAATTGTAGATCAAAGAAAACTAGATGTGAAATCATTAGGGTGTGTCTAGGGCTCATCTAGATGTGACATAACTATGTCACATCTAAATTGATTTCATCATCTATTTGTAGCCCCATATAATTTTTTTAAGTCGTCCAGCTCGGTACGATCTTCTCCCATCGACGCCTCCCGCAGACACGTGAATTGGGCCAGCCCGGGTTTCGTGTCCCTATTAAAAAATCGGCAAAAAATTGTCTCCAATTGGTTCCAAACTCCAACGCTAGAACTCATGGAAAGCTGCTCCGCACACTAACGAAAGGACCTAATTAGTACTTATTTCGCTACAAAGGAGGTTCAGTCTAATTTAAGTTGTCTATCCAGCTTCCAGCGTACCCAGGAAATTATGGTTCTCGCTGCACTGTTTTTCTTTTTTTCCTTTTGGTTTATATGTTAGTGGTCTTTTGTCCGGGTATTGTTTTTGGCTTGCTGTTCTGGCTCTTTTTATTCATTCTGGTTCTTATTCCCTTTTTGCCTTCTTTTGTTTTTATTCCTTTTTTTTATTTTCTTTTTTTCCTTATGTAAATCTACTTTTTCATACATGAATTTTTTTAAAAGTTTGATGAACATTGTTTCAAACACAATGATCATTTTTAAATATACACTAATTTTCTTTGTAATATACGATCAACATTTTTAATTGCACAATGAATTTTTTATATATGAATTAGTAATTTTCAAATTTACAGAGAACATTTTCTCATACACGGTGAACAATCTTTGTAAAGAGGTAAACATTTTTTTAAATGTACACTGAACTATTATGTAATATATGTTGAAAATATTTTCAACAGTAATCGAATGCATTTTCTGTTCATTTTCCTAGATAATCACTTACTCAAAATTTTACAGCAACATTATATCATTTTTTTCGTCTGGCTTTTACCTTTTAGAAATATTGTCAGATTAACATTTTAGTTTCGAGAAAATGAACGTACAAACAGTCAAAGCACTTATGAAAACGGTAAATAAAAAAATAAAAATGAAAACAGTCAAACACAGCAGTCAGGAAAATGAAGGTAGAACGCATGCTAGAAACAAATAATATAGTGCACTAAACAGGAAACAAGGGTCTAAAGAACTAATATCAGCGGAGTAACTGAACATTACTTCAAAAATTGCAAAGCTTCGAACACTTTTTAAATTTAAGAACATTTTTCGTCAAACGTGAGCCATTTTTAAATTTTTTCTGAACATTTTTCAAAGCAGTGAAGGAATTTTTACAATTTCTGAACATTTTTTGAATTTGTAAACAAAAATTGAAATTCAGAACATCTGTTGAAATTTTCAAACAAATTGAAGGAATGGTTTTTGAATTGGTGAAGAATTTTTTTAATTCGAATATTTTTGAATTGGTGAATAAACTAGTCTTATATACAAAAGGATATGTCTCAAAAGGGTGTGTCTCATTTGTATACAACTATGAGATTTCAAAAATTATGGGAAACTAAATCAATGGATTGGGAACTAAAAATCATACAAATTGTGGCTTTTAAAATAATAACACATGAAAACTTAGGTCCCTTTGACTCAGTTGCCTATCTTTCAAAAAATAAATCAAAAAAATGGTCGAAGATGTGCTTGCAACTGGGACATTTGAAAAAATGGGTTGGGATCAAAAAATAAATAAAAATCAAACAATGTTGGGAGCTAAAAATGGCAACAAAAAAGAAAGAAAAGTGGACTAGTATCTGCCAGGGTCGGGGCACTCATTTTGTGTATTGACGATGGAATTGTACCTGACATAAAAATTGGTCGCTCACCCGAGTTGAAGGTTGTTGTGAACTAAGGCAAAAAAAAACTACGTGCCTAATTGCAAGTCGTTGGTGGACTTGCAACTCGAGCGAATAATAAAAAGGATGACCTATTCACAAAAATGAGGGTGGGCTTATAACTAAGGCAATAAATAAAAAAGGTCGAAAAAGCCCGTTTGCATGTAGAGGGTGGGCTTGCAACTAGGAGTGGAGAACAACAATGAGCCGGTGCTAGTTGTAAAACAAGAATTTACTTGCAAACCGAGGCAGCAAAATTCTTTTGAGGTCAATTGTGAGTTGAGGGTGGATTTGCAACCGGGACAAAAAACGAAACTATAGGCTCGGTTGGGAGTTAGGTTGGACTTGTAACTGGGACAAGTACACGAAACTATAAGACCAGTTCCGATTCGTGGGTGGACTTGCAACTCGAACAACTACGAGCCTAATTATGGGTCGAAGTGGACTTGCAACTGGGATGAAAAACAAACTACAATCCACGAGTTGAGGGTGGACATACAACAGGGATAACAACTAAACTACGGGCCTAGTTACGAGTCAAGGGTGAACTTGGAACTAGGACAAATAAACAAACTACAATACCATTTATGAGTCAAGGGTGGACTAGCAACTCGGACAATAACAAACTACAAAGTCCAGTTGCGAGTTGAGAGTGTACTTGTAATTGGGATAAAAAAACACATGCTCAGTCATGAGTCGAGCGTGGACTTGCAACTGGGACAACTAAGAGCCCAATTGCAAGTCGAGGTGGACTTGCAACTAAGACAACTAAGAAACTACACCCAGTTGCGAGTCAAGGATTGACGTGCAATTGGGATGAAAAAACTATGGGCCTAGTTGCGACTCAAGGGTGGACCTGCAACTGGGATGAAAAACTGAACACATGCCGAATTGTGAGTCAAGGTGGGCTTGCAACTAGATGCAAAAAACTATGGGCCTAGTTGCGAGTCGATGATGGAGTTGCAACTGGGATAACTACACAAAATTACAATACGAGTTGCCAGTCAAGGGTGGACATGCAACCGGATAAACACACAAAACTACGATACAAGTTGCGAGTCGAGGGTGTACCTGCAACTGGGACAACAAAACTATGGGCCTAGTTGCAAGTCTAGGATGGAATTGCAACTATGACAACTATGAAACTACGAGCCCCATTGCGAGTCCAGGGTGAATTTGCAACTAGTGAAGGAAATATGCCCTAGAGGCAATAATAAAGTTGTTATTTTTACATTTCCTTATATCATGATAAATGTTTATTATTCATGCTAGAATTGTATTAACCGGAAACTTGATACATGTGTGGATACATAGACAAAACACTGTGTCCCTAGTAAGCCTCTACTAGACTGGCTCGTTGATCAAATATGGTTAAGTTTCCTAACCATAGACATGTGTTGTCATTTGATGAACGGGATCACATCATTAGGATAATGATGTGATGGACATGACCCATCCGTTAGCTTAGCATATTCATCGTTCAGTTTTATTGCTATAGCTTTCTTCATGTCATACAAATATTCCTTTAACTATGAGATTATGCAACTCCCGGATACCGGAGGAATACCTTGTGTGCTATCGAACATCACAACGTATCTGGGTGATCATAAAGATGCTCTACAGATATCTCCGAAGGTGTTTGTTGGGTCGGCATAGATCAAGATTAGGATTTGTCACTCTGAGTATCGGAGAGGCATCTCTGGGCCCTCTCGGTAATACACATCATAAGAAGCCTTGCAAGAAATGTGACTAATGAGTTAGTTACAGGATGATGTATTACGGAACGAGTAAAGAGACCTGCCGGTAACGAGATTGAACTAGGTATGAAGATACGGACGATCGAATCTCGGGCAAGTAACATACCGATGACAAAGGGAATAACGTATGTTGTCATTATGGTACGACCAATAAAGATCTTCGTAGAATATGTACTCCCTCCGTCCAAAAATACTTGTCATCAAAAAGAATAAAAAGGAATGTATCTAGATGTATTTTAGTTCTAGATACATCCCTTTTCATCCATTTTGATGACAAGTATTTTTGGACGGAAGGAGTAGGAACCAATATGAGCATCCAGGTTCCGCTGTTGGTTATTGACCGGAGAGGTGTCTCGGTCATGTCTACATAGTTCTCGAACCCGTAGGGTCCGCACACTTAACGTTCGATGACTATTTTGTATTATATGAGTTATGTGATTTGGTGACCGAATGTTGTTCGGAGTCCCGGATGAGATCACGGACATGATGAGGAGTCTCGAAATGGTCGAGAGGTAAATATTCATATACAGGACGATGATATTCGGACACCGGAAGTGTTCCAGGTACATATCGGAGTACGGGGGGGGGGGGGGGTTACCGGAACCCCCGGGGGAATAATGGGCCTTATGGGCCATAGGAGGGGAGCACACCAGCCCACAAGGGGTGGTGCCCCCCTAAGAAAGGAGGCCGAATAGGAGAAGGAGGAGGGGGTTCGGCCCCCCTTTCCTTCCTCCTCCCTCTCTTCCCTTTTCCCCCTTTTGGTAAAAGGAAAGGGGGGGGGAATTGGACTAGGGGCCCAAGTAGGATTCCTCCTACTTGGGGCGGCCCAAGGCTGTTCCCCTCCCCCTCCCCCTCCCACCTATATATACGTGGGGAGGGGGCGCCTAGAAGACAAACCAACAATTGTTAGCCGTGTGCGGCGCCCCCCTCCACAGTTTACGCCTCCGGTCATATTCATGTAGTACTTAGGCGAAGCCCTGCGCGGATCACTTTACCATCATCGTCACCACACCGTCATGTTGAAGGAACTCTCCCTCGACACTTTGCTGGATCAAGAGTTCGAGGGACGTCATCTAACTGAACATGTGCACAACTCGGAGGTGCCGTACGTTCTGTGCTTGTTCGGTCGGAACGAGAAGAAGTTCGACTACATCAACTGCATAGTCAAACGCTTCCGCTTTCGGTCTACGAGGGTACATGGACACACTCTCCCCCTCTCATTGCTATGCATCTCCTAGATAGATCTTGCGTGAGCGTAGGATTTTTTTTGAAATTGCATGCTACGTTTCCCAACAGTGGCATCAGAGCCAGGTCTATGTGTAGATGATATGCACGAGTAGAACATAAAGAGTTGTGGGCGATGATCGTCATACTGCTTACCACCAATGTCTTATTTTGATTCGGCGGTATTGTTGAATGAAGCGGTCTGGACCAACCTTACATGACCACGTTCATGAGACCGGTTCCACCAACAGACATGCAACTAGTTTTGCATAAAGGTGGCTGGCGGGTGTCTGTTTCTCCAACTTTAGTTGAATCGAATTTGACCGCGGCCGGTCCTTGTTGAAGGTTAAAACAACAAACTTGATAAATGACCGTTGTGGTTTTGATGCGTAGGTAAGAACGGTTCTTGCTAGAAGCCCGTAGCAGCCACGTAAAACTTGTAATAACAAAGTAGAGGATGTCTAACTTGTTTTTGCAGGGCATGTTGTGATGTGATATGGTCAAGACATGATGTGATATACGTTGTTGTATGAGATGATCATGTTTTGTAAAAGTTATCGACAACTGGCAGGAGCCTTATGGTTGTCGCTTCATTGTATGAAATGCAAATGCCATGTAATTGCTTTACTTTATGCGTTAGCGATAGTTGTAGAAGCAATAGTTGGCGAGACGACCACGACGCTATGATGGAGATCAAGGTGTCAAGCCGGTGACGATGGAGATCATGACAGTGCTTTGGAGATGGAGATCAAAGGCAGAATATGATGATGGCCATATCATGTCACATATTTTGATTGCATGTGATGTTTATCTTTTATGCATCTTATTTTGCTTAGTACGGCAGTAGCATTATAAGATGATCCCTTACTAAAATTTCAAGGTATAAGTGTTCTCCCTGAGTATGCACCGTTGCGACAGTTCGTCGTGCTGAGACACCACATGATGATCATGTGTGATAGGCTCTACGTTCACATACAACAGGTGCAAGAAAATTTTGCACATGCGGAATACTCAGGTTAAACTTGACGAGCCTAGCATGTACAGACATGGCCTCGGAACACTGGAGACCGAAAGGTTGAACGTGAATCATATAGTAGATATGATCAACATAGAGATGTTCACCATTGATGACTACTCCATCTCACGTGATGATCGGACATGGTTTAGTTGATTTGGATCACGTATCATTTAGATGACTTGAGGGATGTCAATCTAAGTGGGAGTTCTTAAGTAATATGATTAATTAAACTTAATTTATCATGAACTTAGTTCTGATAGTTTTTGCATATCTATGTTGTAGATCAATGGCCCATGCTACCGTTCCCTTGAATTTTAATGCGTTCCTAGAGAAAGCTAAGTTGCAAGATGATGGTAGCAACTACACGGACTGGGTCCGTAACTTGAGGATTATCCTCATTGCTGCACAGAAGAGTTATGTCCTTGATGCACCGCTAGGTGAAAGGCCTCCTGCAGGAGCAGATGCTGATGTTATGAACGTCTGGCAAGCTCGATCTGATGACTACTCAATAGTTCAGTGTGCCATGCTTTACGGCTTAGAATCAGGACTTCAAAGACGTTTTGAACGTCATGGAACTGAAGTTAATATTTCAAGCAAATGCCCGAGTTGAGAGATATGAAGTCTCCAACAAGTTCTATAGCTGCAATATGGAGGAGAATAGCTCTGTCAGTGAACACATACTCAAAATGTCTGGGTATCATAATCACTTGACTCAGCTGGGAGTTAATCTTCCAGATGATAGTGTTATTGACAGAGTTCTCCAATCACTTCCACCAAGCTACAAAGGCTTCGTGATGAACTATAATATGCAAGGGATGGATAAGACAATTCCCGAGCTCTTCGCTATGCTCAAAGCTGCGGAGGTAGAAATCAAGAAGGAGCATCAAGTGTTGATGGTTAACAAGACCACTAGTTTCAAGAAAAAGGGCAAAGGAAAGAAGGGGAACTTAAAGAAGAATGGCAAGCAAGTTGCCACTCCCGGGAAGAATCCCAAGTCTGGACCTAAGCCTGAAACTGAGTGCTTCTACTGCAAAGGGACTGGTCACTGGAAGCGGAACTGCCCCAAGTATTTGGCGGATAAGAAGGATGACAAAGTGAACAAAGGTATATTTGATATACATGTTATTGATGCGTACCTTACTAATGCTCGTAGTACCGCCTGAGTATTTGATACTGGTTCGGTTTGCTCATATTTGTAACTCGAAACAGGGGCTACGGATCAAACGAAGATTGGTTAAGGACGAGGTGACGATGCGCGTCGGGAATGGTTCCAAGGTCGATGTGATCGTCGTCGGCATGCTACTTCTACATCTACCGTCGGGATTAGTTTTAGACCTAAATAATTGTTATTTGGTGCCAGCGTTGAGCATGAACATTATATCTGAATCTTGTTTAATGCGAGACGGTTATTCATTTAAATCAGATAATAACGGTTGTTATATTTATATGAGTAATATCTTTTATGGTCATGCACCCTTGAAGAGTGGTCTATTTTTGTTGAATCTCGATCGTGGTGATACACATATTCATAATATTGAAAGATGCAAAGTTGATAATGATAGTGCAACATATTTGTGGCACTGCTGTTTAGGTCATATTGGTGTAAAGCGCATGAAGAAACTCCATGAGGATGGACTTTTGCAATCACTTGATTATGAATCATTTGATGCTTGCGAACCATGCCTCATGGGCAAGATGACTAAAACTCCGTTCTCCAGAACAATGGAGTGAGCTACTGACTTATTGGAAATAATACATACCGATGTATGCGGTCCGATGAGTGTTGAGGCTCGCGGCATATTTTCTGACCTTCACAGATGATTTGAGCAGATATGGGTATATCTACTTGATGAAACACAAGTCTGAAACATTTGAAAAGTTTAAAGAATTTCAGAGTGAAGTGGAGAATCATCGTAAGAAGAAAATAAAGTTTCTACGATCTAATCACAGAGGCGAATATTTGAGTTACGAGTTTGGCCTTCATTTAAAACAATGTGGAATAGTTTCACAACTCACACCACCTGGAACACCACAGTGAAATGGTGTGTCCGAACGTCGTAACCGTACTTTATTAGATATGGTGCGATCTATGATGTCTCTTACCGATTTACCACCATTGTTTTGGGGTTATGCATTAGAGACAACTGCATTCACGTTAAATAGGGCACCGTCTAAATCCGTTGAGACAACACCGTATGAACTGTGGTTTGGCAAGAAACCTAAGCTGTCATTTCTTAAAGTTTGGGGTTGCGATGCTTATGTGAAAAAGCTTCAGCCTGATAAGCTCGAACCCAAGTCGGAGAAGTGCTTCTTCAAAGGATACCCAAAAGAAACTGTTGGGTACACCTTCTAGCACAAATCCGAAGGCAAGATCTTTGTTGCTAAGAATGGATCCTTTCTAGATAAAGAGTTTCTCTCGAAAGAAGTGAGTGGGAGGAAAGTAGAACTTGATGAGGTAATTGTACCTTCTCTCAAATTGGAAAATAGCTCATCACAGAAAACCGTTCCCATGATGCCTACACCAACTAGAGAGGAAACTAATGATAATGATCATCAAACTTCAGATCAACTTACTACCGAACCTCGTAGGTCAACCAGAGCACGTTCCGCACCAGAGTGGTACGGTAATCCTGTTCTGGAAGTCATGTTACTAGACCATGGCGAACCTACGAACTATGAAGAAGCTATGATGATCCTAGATTCCAATAAATGGATTGACACCATGAAATCTGAGATAGATCCATGTATGAGAACAAAGTGTGGACTTTGGTGGATTTGCCCGATGATCAGCGACCCATAGAGAATAAATGTATCTTCAAGAAGAAGGCTGGCACTGATGGTAATGTTACTGTCTACAAAGCTCGACTTGTCGCAAAAGGTTTTCGACAAATTCAAGGAGTTGACTACGATGAGACTTTCTCACCCATAGCGATGCTTAAGTCTGTCCGAATCATGTTAGCAATTGCCGCATTTTATGATTATGAAATCTTGCAAATGGACGTCAAAATTGCATTCCTTAATGGATTTCTTAAAGAAGAGTTGGATATGATGCAACCAGAAGGTTTTGTCGATCCTAAAGGTGCTAACAAAGTGTGCAAGCTCCAGTGATCCATTTATGGACTGGTGCAAGCATCTCGGAGTTGGAATATATGCTTTGATGAGGTGATCAAAGCATATGGTTTTATACAAACTTTTGGAGAAGTCTGTATTTACAAGAAAGTGAGTGGGAGCTTTGTAGCATTTCTAATATTATATGTGGATGACATATTGTTGATTGGAAATGATATATAATTTCTGGATAGCATAAAAGGATACTTGAATAAGAGTTTTTCAATGAAAGACCTCGGTGAAGCTGCTTATATATTGGGCATCAAGATCTATAGAGATAGATGAAGACACTTAATTGGACTTTCACAAAGCACATACCTTGATAAAATTTTTAAGAAATTCAAAATGGATCAGTCAAAGAAAGGGTTCTTGCCTGTGTTACAAGGTGTGAAGTTGAGTCAGACTCAATGCCCGACCACTGCAGAAGATAGAGAGAAAATGAAAGTCATTCCCTATGCCTCAGCCATAGGTTCTATCATGTATGCTATGCTGTGTACTAGACCTGATGTGTGCCTTGCTATAAGTCTGGCAGGGAGTTACCAAAGTAATCTAGGATTCGATCACTGGACAGCGGTCAAGAACATCCTGAAGTACTTGAAAAGGACTAAGGATATGTTTCTAGTTTATGGAGGTCAGAAAGAGCTCGTCGTAAATGGTTACGTCGATGCTAGCTTTAACACTGATCCGGATGACTCTAAATCACAAACCGGATACATATTTATATTGAATGGTGGAGCTTTCAGTTGGTGCAGTTCCAAGCAGAGCGTCGTGGCGGGATCTATATGTGAAGCAGAGTACATAGCTGCTTTGGAAGCAGCGAATGAAGCAGTCTGGATGAAGGAGTTCATATCTGATCTAGGTGTAATACCTAGGGCATCAGGTCCAATGAAAATCTTTTGTGACAATACTGAAGCAATTGGCTTGGCGAAAGAATCCAGATTTCACAAAAGAACCAAACACATCAAGAGACGCTTCAATTCCATCCGCGATCAAGTCAAGGAAGGAGACATAGAGATTTGCAAAATACATACGAATCTGAATGTGGCAGACCCGTTGACTAAGCCTCTTCCACGAGCAAAACATGATCAACACCAAGACTCCATGGGTGTTAGAATCATTACAATGTAATCTAGATTATTAACTCTAGTGCAAGTGGGAGACTGAAGGAAATATGCCCTAGAGGCAATAATAAAGTTGTTATTTTATATTTCCTTATATCCTGATAAATGTTTATTATTCATGCTAGAACTGTATTAACCGGAAACTTGATACATGTGTGGATACATAGACAAAACATTGTGTCCCTAGTAAGCCTCTACTAGACTTGCTCGTTGATCAAATATGGTTAAATTTCCTAACCATAGACATGTGTTTTCATTTGATGAACTGGATCACATCATTAGGAGAATGATGTGATGGACATGACCCATCCGTTAGCTTAGCATATTGATCATTCAGTTTTATTGCTTTAGCTTTCTTCATGTCATATACATATTCTTTTGACTATGAGATTATGCAACTCCCGGATACCGGAGGAATACCTTGTGTGCTATCAAACGTCACAACGTATCTGGGTGATCATAAAGATGCTCTAAAGGTATCTCCGAATGTGTTTGTTGGGTTGGTATAGATCGAGATTAGGATTTGTCACTCCGAGTATCGGAGAGGCATCTCTGGGCCCTCTCGGTAATACACATCATAAGAAGCCTTGCAAGCAATGTAACTAATGAGTTAGTTACAGGATGATGTATTAAGGAACGAGTAAAGAGACCTGCCAGTAACGAGATTGAACTAGGTATGAAGATTCCAACGATCGAATCTCGGGCAAGTAACATACCTATGACAAAGGGAATAACGTATGTTGTCATTATGGTACGACCAATAAAGATCTTCGTAGAATATGTACTCCCTCCGTCCAAAAATACTTGTCATCAAAAAGAATAAAAAGGAATGTATCTAGATGTATTTTAGTTCTAGATACATCCCTTTTCATCCATTTTGATGACAAGTATTTTTGGATGGAAGAAGTAGGAACCAATATGAGCATCCAGGTTCCGCTGTTGGTTATTGACCGGAGAGGTGTCTCGGTCATGTCTACATAGTTCTCGAACCCGTAGGGTCCGCACACTTAACGTTTGATGACTATTTTGTATTATATGAGTTATGTGATTTGGTGACGGAATGTTGTTTTGAGTCCCGGATGAGATCACAAACATGACGAGGAGTCTCGAAATGGTCGACAGGTAAACATTCATATATAGGACGATGATATTCGGACACCGGAAGTGTTCTGGGGTGTACCGGGTACATATCGGAGTACCGGGGGGGTGGGGGGGTTACCGGAACCCCCTGGGGGAATAATGGGCCTTATGGGCCATAGGAGGGGAGCACACCAGCCCACAAGGTGTGGCGCCCCCATAAGGAAGGAGGCCGAATAGAAGAAGGAGGAGGGGGTTCGCCCCCCTTTCCTTCCTCCCCCCTCTCTTCCCTTTTCCCCCTTCCGGTAAAAGGAAGGGGGGGGGGGATTGGACTAGGGGCCTGCTACCTCTTGAGCATGCATTGGTTTTCCCTTGAAGAGGAAAAGGTGATGCAGCAAAGTAGCGTAAGTATTTCCCCCAGTTTTTGAGAACCAAGGTATCAATCCAGTAGGAGACTACACGCAAATCGCCTAGTACCTGCACAAACAATCAAGAACCTTGCAACCAACGCGATAAAGGGGTTGTCAATCCCTTCACGACCACTTGCAAAAGTGAGATCTAATAAAGATAATAAGATAAATAGTTTTGGTATTTTTGTTGTATAGATTGGAAGATAAAGATTGCAAAGTAAATAGTAAACTAGAATTGTAGATTGGAAACTTATATGACGTAAAGTAGACCCGGGGGCCATAGGTTTCACTAGTGGCTTCTCTCAAGATAGCATATATTACGGTGGGTGAACAAATTACTGCCGAGCAATTGATAGAAAAGCGCATAGCTATGAGAATATCTAGGCATGATCATGAACATGGGCATCACGTCCGTGTCAAGTAGACCGAAACGATTCTGCATCTACTACTATTACTCCACACATCGACCGCTATCCAGCATGCATCTAGAGTATTAAGTTCATAAGAACAGAGTAACGCATTAGGCAAGATGACATGATGTAGAGGGATAAACTCAAGCAATATGATATAAACCCCATCTTTTTATCCTCGATGGCAAGAATACAATACGTGTCGGTTCCCTTTCTGTCATTGGGATCGAGCACCGCAAGATTGAACCCAAAGCTAAGCACTTCTCCTATTGCAAGAAAGATCAATCTAGTAGGCCAAACTAAACCGATAATTCAAAGAGACTTGCAAAGATGTCAAATCATGCATATAAGAATTCAGAGAAGAACCAAATAATATTCATTGATAATCTTGATCAGAAACCCACAATTCATCGGATCTCGGCAAACACACCGCAAAAGAGTATTACATCGGATAGATCTCCTAGAACATTGAGGAGAACTTTGTATTGAGATCCAAAGAGAGAGAAGAAGCCATCTAGCTAATAACTATGGACCCAAAGGTCTGTGGTAAACTACTCACACATCACCGGAGAGGCTATGGTGTTGATGTAGAAGCCCTCCATGATCGAATCCCCCTCCGGCAGATCGCCTGAAAAGGCCCCAAGATGGGATCTCACGGGTACAGAAGGTTGCGGCGGTGTAAAAGTGGTTTCGTGGCTCCCTAGATGTTTTCAGGGTATAAGAGTATATATAGGCGAAAGGAGTAGGTCGGTGGAGCTACGAGGGGCCCACGAGGGTGGGGGCGCGCCTACCCCCCCTGGGCGCACCCTCCAACCTCGTGGCCGCCTCGTTGCTTCCTTGACTTCCACTTCAAGTCTCCTGGATTGCATTTGTTCCAAAAAAGATCCTCGCGAAGGTTTCGTTCCGTTTGGATTCCGTTTGATATTCCTTTTCTGTGAAACACTGAAATAGGCAAAAAAAACAACAATTTGCACTGGGCCTTCGGTTAATAGGTTAGTCCCAAAAATAATATAAAAAGGTATATTAAAACCCATTTAACATCCAAAACAGATAATATAATAGCATGGAACAATCAAAAATTATAGATACATTGGAGACGTATCAAGCATCCCAAGCTTAATTCCTGCTCGTCCTCGAGTAGGTAAATGATAAAAAACAGAATTTTTGATGTGGAATGCTACCTAACATAATTTTCAATGTAATTCTCTTTATTGTGTCATGAATGTTTAGATCCAAAAGATTCTAGACAAAGGTTTAATATTGACATAAAAATAGTAATACTTCAAGCATGCTAACCTAACAATTACGTCTTATCAAAATTACATAGCCAAAGAAAGCTCATCCCTACAAAATCATATATTTTGGCCATGCTTCATTTTTGTCACACAAAATGCTCCCGTCATGCACAACCCCGATGACAAGCCAAGCAATTGTTTCATACTTAGCCTTTTCAAACTCTTTCAACTTTTACGCAATATATGAGCGCAAGCCATGGACATAGCACTATGGGTGGAATAGCATATGATGATGGAGGTTATGTGAGAAGACAAAAAAATGAGGAAGTCTCACATTGACACGGCTAATAAACGGGCTATGGAGATGCCCATCAATTGATGTCAATGCGAGGAGTAGGGATTGCCATGCAACGGATGCACTAGAGCTATAAATATATGAAAGCTCATCAAAAGAAACTAAGTGGGTGTGCATCCAACTTGTTTGCTCACGAAGACCTAGGGCATTTCGAGGAAGCCCATCATTGGAATATACAAGCCAAGTTATATAATGAAAAATTCCCACTAGTATATGAAAGTGACAAAATAAGAGACTCTCTATCATGAAGATCATGGTGCTACTTTGAAGCACAAGTGTGGAAAAAGGATAGTAACATTGCCTCTTCTCTCTTTTTCTCTCATTTTTTTGTTTGGGCTTCTTTGGCCTCTTTTTCTTTATTTGGGCTTCTTTGGCCTCTCTTTTTTTCGTCCGTAGTCTCATCCCGTCTTGTGGGGGACTCATAGTCTCCTTCATCCTTTCCTCACATGGGACAATGCTCTAATAATGAAAATCATCACACTTTTATTTACTTACAACTCAAGAATTACAACTCGATACTTAGAACAAAATATGACTCTATGTGAATGCCTCCGGCGGTGTACCAGGATGTGCAATGAATCAAGAGAGACATGTATGAAAGAATTACGAAGGTGGCTTTGCCACAAATATGATGTCAACTACATGATCATGCAAAGCAATATGACAATGGTGGAACGTGTCATAATAAACGGAACGGTGGAAAGTTGCATGGCAATATATCTCGGAATGGCTATGGAAATGCCATAATAGGTAGGTATGGTGGCTGTTTTGAGGAAGATATAAGGAGGCTTATGTGTGATAGAGCGTATCATATCACTGGGTTTGGATGCACCGGCGAAGTTTGCACCAACTCTCAAGGTGAGAAAGGGCAATGCACGGTACCGAAGAGGCTAGCAATGATGGAAGGGAGAGAGTGCGTATAATCCATGGACTCAACATTAGTCATAAAGAACTCACGTACTTATTGCAAAAATCTACAAGTACTCAAAACTAAGCACTACGCGCATGCTCCTAGAGGGATAGATTGGTAGGAAAATACCATCGTTCGTCCCCGACCGCCACTCATAAGGAAAGCAATCAAAGAACACCCCATGCTTCGAATTTGTCACACAATGTTTACCATACGTGCATGCTATGGGACTTGCAATCCTTAACACAAGAATTTATCAATTCCACAATTGCCCAACTAGCATGACTCTAACATTACCACCTTTATATCTCAAAACAACTATCAAGTATCAAACTTCTCGTATTATTTAATGCACTCTATATGGAAGTTTTTTATTATACCCATCTTGGATGCCTATCATATTAGGAATAATTTTATAGCCAAAGAAAATTACCATGGTTTTCTAAAAGGCTCTCAAAATAATATGAGTGAAGCATGAGAGATCAATAATTTCTATAAAATAGAACCACCACCGTGCTCTAAAAATGTATAAGTGAAGTACTAGAGCAAAACTATCTAGCTCAAAAGATATAAGTGAAGCACATAGAGTATTCTAATAAATTCCGATTCATGTGTGTCTCCCCCAAAATGTGTGTACATCAAGGATGATTGTGGTAATCTAAAAATCAAAGACTCAAATCATACAAGACGCTCCAAGCAAAACCAAGCTTAGGCTTTTGATTGTCCTTGAATTTTACCTTGGGGTGCATTCCGTGGAATCCCCAAGCTCAGGCTTTTGATTGTCCTTTAATTTTACCTTGTGGTGCCTTTGGCATCCCCAAGCTTAGGCTCTTCCCACTCCTTGTTCCAAAATCCATCAAATCTTTACCCAAAAACTTGAAAACTTCACAACACAAAACTCAAACAGAAAATCTCATGAGCTCCGTTAGTATAAGAAAACAAATCACCACCTTAAGGTACTGTAATGAACTCATTATTTATTTATATTGGTGTTAAAACTACTTTATTCCAACTTCTATATGGTTCATACCCCCCGATACTAGCCATAGATTCATCAAAATAAGCAAACAACACACGAAAAACAGAATTTGTCAAAAACAGAACAGTCTGTAGTAATCTGTATCAAACTTATACTTCTGTAACTCCAAAAATTCTGAAATAATTTGGTGGATGTGAGGAATTTGTCTGTTAATCATCTTCAAAAAGAATCAACCTTAAATCACTCTCCAGTAAAAAATGGCACCTAATCTCGTGAGCGCTAAAGTTTCTGTTTTTTACAGCAAGATCATAAAGACTTCACCCAAGTCTTCCCAAAGGTTCTACTTGGCACAAACACTAATTAAAACATAAAACCATATCTGAAAAGAAGCTATATGAATATTTATTACTAAACAGGAACAAATAGCAATGAACAAAAATAAAATTGGGTTGCCTCCCAACAAGCGCTATCGTTTAACGCCCCTAGCTAGGCATTGATAATTTCAATGATGCTCACATGAAAGACAAGAATTGAAGCACAAAGAGAGCATCATGGAACACGTGACAAACACATCTAAGTCTAACATACTTCCGATGCATAGACATCTTATAGGCAAACAAATTATCATAGCAAGCAAAAACTAGCATATTCAAGGAAGCGGAAAGAAACAATAGCAATCTCAACATAACGAGAGGTAATTTAGTAACATGAAAATTTCTACAATCATATTTTCCTATCTTATAAAAATTACATGTGGGATCATAAGAAAATTCAACAAAATATCTATCACATAAAATATTTTCAACACGATCCACATGCATGCAAAGTTGACACTCTTCCAAAATAGTTGGATTAACATTAACTAAAGTCATGACCTCTCCAAACCCACTTTTATCAAAAATACCATAAGATTGAACATTCTCCAAATATGTGGATCTAAAGTTGACACTCTTCCAAACCCACTTTCAATATTATTGCAAACACTATTATCAATCTCATATTCATCATGGGGCTTAGATAAATTTTCAAGATCATAAGAAGAATCAACCCAATCATGATCATTGCAACAAGTAGTAGACATAGCAAAACTAGCATCCCCAAGCTTAGGGTTTTGCATATTATTAGCACAATTGACATCAAGAGAATTTATAGTAAAATCATTGCAATCATGCTTTTTATTCAAGGAGCTATCGTGAATTTCTTCATCACAATTTTCAGATTCATGAATTTCGAGCAAAACCTCATAAAGATAATCTAGAGCACTCAAATCACTGGAAATTGGTTCATCATAATTGGATCTCTTAAAAAGATTAGTAAGGGGATGAGGATCCATAAACTTTTTGCAAGCTAAGATGCAAGCAAAGAGAAGGCACATGGTAACACAAGATCGAACGGAAGGAGGGCGAAGAAAAGGCAAATGTTTTCTAAAATCGTTTTAGAAGTGGGGGAGAGGAAAATGAGAGGCGAATGGCAAATAATGTAATGCGAGGGAGAAGAGTTTATGATGGGTACTTGGTATGTCTTGACTTGAGCGTAGATCTCCCCGGCAATGGCACCAGAAATCCTTCTTGCTACCTCTTGAGCATCCGTTGGTTTTCCCTTGAAGAGGAAAGGGTCATGCAGCAAAGTAGCGTAAGTATTTCCCTCAGTTTTTGAGAACCAAGGTATCAATCCAGTAGGAGACTACATGCAAATCGCCTAGTACCTGCACAAACAATCAATAACCTTACAACCAGCACGATAAAGAGGTTGTCAATCCCTTCACGGCCACTTGCAAAAGTGAGATCTGATAAAGAGATAAATATTTTTGGTATTTTGTTGTATAGATTGGAAAACAAAGATTGCAAATTAAATAGTAAACTAGAATTGTAGATTGGAAACTTATATGACGTAAAGTAGACCCGGGGGCCATAGGTTTCACTAGTGGCTTCTCTCAAGATAGCATATATTATGGTGGGTGAACAAATTACTGCCAAGCAATTGATAGAAAAGCGCATAGTTATGAGAATATCTAGGCATGATCATGAACATAGGCATCACATCTGTGTCAAGTAGACCGAAACGATTCTGCATCTACTACTATTACTCCACACATCGACCGCTATCCAGCAAGCATCTAGAGTATTAAGTTCATAAGAACAGAGTAACGCATTAGGCAAGATGACATGATGTAGAGGGATAAAATCAAGCAATATGATATAAACCCCATTTTTTATCCTCGACGGCAACAATACAATACGTGTCGGTTCCCTTTCTGTCACTGGGATCGAGCACCGCAAGATTGAACCCAAAGCTAAGGACTTCTCCCATTGCAAGAAAGATCAATCTAGTAGGCCAAACTAAACCGATAATTCGAAGAGACTTGCAAAGATATCAAATCATGCATATAAGAATTCATAGAAGAACCAAATAATATTCATAGATAATCTTGATCAGAAACCCACAATTCATCGGATCTCGGCAAACACACCGCAAAAGAGTATTACATCGGATAGATCTCCAAGAACATCGAGGAGAACTTTGTATTGAGATCCAAAGAGAGAGAAGAAGCCATCTAGCTAATAACTATGGACCCGAAGGTCTGTGGTAAACTACTCACACATTATTGGAGAGGCTATGGTGTTGATGTAGAAGCCCTCCGTGATCGAATCCCCCTCCGGGAGATCGCCGAAAAAGGCCCCAAGATGGGATCTCACGGGTACAGAAGGTTGCGGCGGTGTAAAAGTGGTTTCGTGGCTCGCCTGGATGTTTTCAGGGTATAAGAGTATATATAGGCGAAAGAAGTAGGTCGGTGGAGCTACGAGGGGCCCACGAGGGTGGGGGGGCGCCTACCCCCTGGGCGCGCCCTCCTGCCTCGTGGCCACCTCGTTGCTTCCTTGACTTCCACTCCAAGTCTCCTAGATTACATTTGTTCCAAAAAAGATCCTCGCGAATGTTTCATTCCATTTGGATTCCGTTTGATATTCCTTTTGTGCGAAACACTGAAATAGGCAAAAAAACAACAATTTGCTGTGGGCCTTCGGTTAATAGGTTAGTCCCAAAAATAATATAAAGGTATATTAAAGCCCATTAAACATCCAAAACAGATAATATAATAGCATGGAACAATAAAAAAATATAGATACGTTGGAGACGTATCAGGGCCCATGTAGGATTCCGCCTACTTGGGGCGCCGCAAGGCCGTTCCCCTCCACGTCCCACCTATATATACGTGGGGAGGGGCCGCCTAGAGGATATACCAACAATTGTTAGCCGTGTGTGGCGCCCCCCTCCACAGTTTACACCTCCGGTCATATTCATGTAGTGCTTAGGTGAAGCCCTGCGCGGATCACTTCACCATCACCGTCACCATGCCGTCGTGCTGACGGAACTCTCCCTCAACACTTTGCTGAATCAAGAGTTCGAGGGACGTCATCGAGTTGAACGTGTGCAGAACTCGGAGGTGCCGTATGTTCGGTGCTTGATCGGTCAGAACGAGAAGAAGTTCGACTACGTCAACCGCGTTGTCAAACGCTTCTGCTTTCAGTCTACGAGGGTACTTGGACACACTCTCCCCCTCTCGTTGCTCTGCATCTCTTAGATAGATCTTACATGAGGGTAGGATTTTTTTTTGAAATTACATGCTACGTTTCCCAACAACTAGGATCAAACAAAGTATGGTCCTAGTTGCGAGTCAAGGGCGGATATTAACTAGGACAAATACACAAAACTACGATACGAGTTGCAAGTCGAGGGTGTACATGGAACTGGGACAACCACACAAAAATTACGATACGAGTTGTGAGTCGGTGGGGACATGAAACTGGGACAACTACACAAAACTAAAATACGAGTTGTAAGTCGAGGGTGGACATGCAACTGGTATACAATAAAACTATGGGCCCAGTTGTGAGTCAAGGGTTGAATTGCAACTGAGACAACCACGAAACTACGAGGCAAGTTGCGAATCAAGGATGAACTTGCAACTAGGATGAAACAAACTACAGGCATAATTACAAGTCAAGGACGGACTTGCACTTGGGACAACTGCACAAAATTATGATACCATTTGCGAGTTGAGGGTGGACTTGCAAGTGGGACAATAGCAAATTACAAGCCTAGATGCGAGTCAAGCGTGGACTTGTAACTTGGATGAAAAATAAAACACATGATTGGTTGTGAGTCGAAGGTGGACTTGCAACTGGGACACAAATGGATCAGACCCCGAGTTGAGGGTTTTTGCCATCTCCTATTCTCCAAACAAGTCCTCTCAACTGACTACACCCATGGACAATGCTTTTCCAGGTGGTCGAGGCACTCTTTGAATATTAAGGTTGGAAGAGCAGAACTGTATTAAGGTTTTTTATGAAGCGATCAGGAGTATGATGCACCGAGAAAGAAAAAAAAATCTTTCATCAATAATTTTTTTACGAATGAATCTTTCTTCAAATTAAGTTTGATTTGCTCTGCTCTACAACTTTATTTGGTGAGGGGGGCATTTGTTTGATGTGTTTTGTGCTTTCTAAAATGTAAGTTTAGATATAAATATTTTTCTTTTTTTCTTTTGCCGAGAACTTTGGGGAGTTTTATTGCTTTAACAAGGTCCTATTACAATCAGCTCAGAGGCTGCTTACTAAGAAACTTGGGGATTCCTGCAGCCAGCATTCGTATACCGTAATGGCACACACATATTTAGCACAGAGATCAACTGGGTTATTGATATCCTGAAGGACATGTCTAACAGAAAACGAAATAAAACATGAATACTTCTCGAAAATCCAAATCGGTGCCCAGGCTCATCTGCTCCTAGTCAGAAAAAAATTCAAAACAAATACTAAAAAAAATCAAAAAAATCCAATTTTTTGTGTGGTAGATAATTTTATGCGTGAGTTCCGCTCCAAATTTTAACTCTTTTGGATATATGAGCAGTTCTCGGCAAAAAAGACAAATCGGGTCAAAACAGTGCGTGAACAGTAAACTTTTTTACAGACCCTGATTTCGTCTTTTTTGCAGAGAGCTGTTCAAATGTCCAAATGAGTTGAAATTGGCAGCGAACCTCACGCATCAAATTATCTACCACCCAATTTGTTTTTGGAATTTTTTGAATTTTTCTAGTATTTTTTTTGATTTTTTTCGTCAGCGCGGGTGCAGCTGAGCCCGGGAGCAGAAACGCCGCACTCAATACTTCTCCCCTATTTCATCTAAGATAGACGCTACAACGGATCACACATTTGCGACCGTCGGTGATGGTCGTTACTCCTCCTTCCCCTAGTGCATAACAAAGGTCTAGCAAAAGGAGAAGAAGGAGAAACGACCCCCACGACAACAGTCGGGATTCTTCGTCCTCTCATATATGTGGTGGAGACTCTCCCCACTGATTCCTCTCTGACATTTGCGACCGTCGGTGATGGTCGTTACTCCTTCTTCCCCTAGTGCATAAAAAAGTTCTAGCACCCGGAGAAGAAGGAGAAACGACCCCCACGACAACAGTCGGGATTCTTCGTCCTCTCATATATGGTGGAGCCTCGATAGACTTAAAGTCAACCCGAAATATCGTTTAATTATCTTTCTAGAAAATCCAAGACACTCGATATTTCCTACATATTCTAGCACAAGTCATGCCAAAATTAACGGAAAAATCCGGCATGACCTTTGCTAAAAAAGGACATATCGAGCACCTGAAATTTGCCGGAACAGAAATTAATCAACACTCCGGCAAAACATAGACCACTCGGAGGTGTAACCTGCAAACATGACCGGCCACTTGGGGAAGCACATATCCTATTTGAGCAACACAAGATATACATGTTTTTATCTACATAATATGACCATTCAATAAGCAAAACCAAATCGTAAAATAAATTAGTATTCAAATTAGCATGCATTCAATAATCAAAACTACATCATCTCTTGCGTCCGTACATCGTCAAATATTGTCACTAATACACCTCTAATAGTATCATATATATAGCATCGCTAATACAGCTAGAAACGTAGCGCCCGACAGGTATCGGTGCGGGCAGTGGGCACCCAAAGAGAAGGAACCATCTAAGGATCATAGCTCCAGTGAGATCCCTGAAGAACCTGCCAGGTATTGTCGAACCTGCCCTCCAACGCAACCATGTAGCGACGGACGTGCTCATCCTCCTTGCTGACACGGTAACGTACCACCTCCGCGGTGTCCGAAAGTCTCGGCACCGTCACTGGCCCATGCGACCGCCACCAAAGAAGGTTCGGGTCAACGATGGGCTGGCTCCTCACCAAACTGTGCCCCTCGGAAGGTAGCACCTCCCAGTACCAGCCCGACGGAGCCTAGTCCCGGACATGGCCCCTCTGATCAAGTAGGCCTCCTCCATCGAGTTGACGACGAGGATGCGGTATAGGCATCGTCGACGTCGATGCGGGAATAATTGCTTTAACTAAAAAAATAACAACAAATGTGACACCTAAAACACCTAAATTCTATTTACTACACCTAATTAAAAACCTACATTTTGAATATGATTCGATCATAACTAGGGTTCATACTACGTTATTCTAAGATTAAACACCTAAAATACCTAAATTAAATTAACAACATGGGGTGGCTGGTCTCACCTCGATCGAGGTCGGAGGGGGTCGGTGACGGGGATGGCGGCGGGGATGATGCAGGGGCTCCTTGATTTCTGCAAAAACAAAATATAAACAAAAACATTATTATCGTCATCTTACGACTTAGTGAAACTCCATAAGCTACATTTAATTATTCCATTCAAATTTACTTATAATTTCCCATTCTATTCAAATTTACTTATTCAAATTTTCTAAAAATTTCCTATTCTATTCAAAAGACCTACATTTACTTATTTTTCCAATTTCATAATTTATTCTATTCAAATTTACTTATTCAAAATTTCTAAAAATTTCCTATTCTATTCAAAAGACCTACATGTACCTATTCTTTTCAAATTACTTATTCAAATTTTCTAAAAAAAATACTTAAAACCTACATTTACTAAAAACAAAAACCTACATTTATTAAAAACAAAAACTAAAACAAAAAGGGGGAGGAGGAGGTGGGAGGAGGCTAGGAGGAGGGAAGGAGGAGGGGAAGGAGGAGAAAGGAGGAGGGAGGAGGAGGAGAGAGCAGGAGAGGAAGGAGGGAGGAGGAGGAGGAGGCGGCTGCCGGGGAGGGAGGAGGGAGGAGGAGGAGGAGGAGGGGGCCACCGGAGAGGAGGAGGAGGATCGGAGGGGTCCGCCGGCTGAGATGGAGGAGAGAGGATGGCCGCGGGAGGAGGAAGAGATGAGGGCGGCAAGAGTAGGAGGAGGGAGGGAGGGAGGGGAGGGCGGCGAGAGGGGGAGGGAGGGAGGCAGATACCTTGGGGGCGTCGGCGGCGACGACGGCGATGACGTGCGGCGAGTGGATGAGAGTGTGTGAGGGATGTGCGCGGCGTGGATAAGGTAACCGTAGTAGTAGCGCTCTTTAGAAACAACCGCTACTGCTATTTAGTAGTAGCGCTCGTCTGAATAAAGCGCTATTGCTATGCACAATAGCCGTAGCGCCTTTTGGTAATAAGCGCTACTAGTATATATGCACTGCCATGCGACCGTTGGCAACTATAGTAGTAGCATTTTTATAACAAAAGCGCTACTGCTACATGATTAGTAGCAGCGCTCTTCGGTGACCAGCGCTACCGTTATTTAGCAGCAGCGCTGTCTTATAAAAATCGCTACTACTAACCTCCTCTGTATAAGCATTTTTCTAGTAGTGGAAGGGGTACTCCTCGCGGGTGATGGCGGCGCCCAGGGCTGGCGAGGGGGGCTGGCCGGCAGCTCCTCTTCCCATTTTTATCTCCAGCAACATGCACCATGCCTCGTGGAGGCGTTTAAAACTTATGTTTGAAGAACAATATGTTTTGTAATAATTTGTTAGGATTCCGCTATTTCCTTCCGTTGCCTTAGTGTTCTGCGTCGGCAGGGCCCAGCCCCGCGCATGCCTCAGCCACCGTTGGGACATCCGGATCACCAGGACGGGGCCAAGGGTTGAGGGGCTACGTGACCAGTTAGGCTCCTGAGGCGCGGTGCTCAGGAGTACCCCTTGACGCAGACATCGGGGAGGAGATGCGAGAGTGGGCCTTAGCGTTCTTCATTGGCAGGGCCCGGCCCCACACGTGCCTTAACCGCCGTTGGGCCGTCCGGATCACCAGGACGAGGCCAAGGGGTGAGGGGCTAAGTGACCAGTTAGGCTCCTGAGGCACGGTGCTCAGGAGTCCCCCTTGACGTACGAACAAACCTTCATACCTGTCCTCGCCGAGGTCCCGCTCGAGAGGGATGTGCGACTACCAAGTTCGTTGGACATGGCAGGGTGGCGTATGCCAGGTGTGACCTGAGCGCAGCACCCGCGCCCAGCCCCCCACCCCCCCATGCGACCTTCCCGAGGGGAAAGCATTGCAATGAAGCTGGACACTGAGCCTGATGGCTCCCTGAGGTTGATGCGGCCAAGGGGCCGCCCGGAGCATAGCGCTTCTGCACTTGCACGGGCATAGCCGCTCCTCGACTGTGTCGACTGCCAGCGCGCAGCATGGTGCTTCCACTGGTGCGTGGGTGGGGGCTCCCTCTGAGTGGAACTCCCGGGGCGTGTACATCCCCGCCTTGACATGTGGCTTGCACGGCAGGGCTAGACGAGGTGTATCTGGGCACTCGTGAGCCAGCGCAAGACTCACGAGGCCCTACCTCAAGGCGGATTGCGCCTGAATTTTACTATTGATTGGTATGGTTTACCTGCGAGATGGTTAGGCAGCCTGCGCCAAATGAATTTCCTGAGGCAATCACATGAAAAGACCAAACACCAACGACCCCAGGAGGTGACGTGAATGGGACCGGCCCGCCAGAGAGAGCTCAGCCATTGGGTTTATCGACGCTGCAGGGATGGACCCGAGCACAGACGCCGTGCCCAGCCTTCTCATGCGAGAGGTCCTAAAAAAGACAACCGGCGCGTGGCTCCCGCTGTGTGGAGGCACCAGGTCGCGCGCCCTATCTCATCCGCCCACGATTAGCTCATGCGAGAACCAAGCACCAAGGACCATGGGAGGTGACGTACACGGGAGCTGGCCTGTGAGCCAGAGCTCAACCTCTTGGTTTTAGCAACGCTGCAGGGATGGACCCGAGCACAGACGCCGTGCCGGTCCTTAATCACGAGGCGGTCGCGGGTGGGCTTGCAAGGGCACACAACGTTCATGGCATCGATGTGTTGGACTGGCAGTTGATAATCTTAAGGCAACTTATGAGGGAAGGCATGCTAGTCCAAGTAAATGCGATAATGATAGATGCCACAGGGACGGACCCGCGTGGCCAGGCGATGATGCAGCCCGAGGGGCGCCCCCAAACAAGGTAAGCTAAGGATGCAAAGGGATACACGTCGCAGGGATAGGCCCATGCGACCTGGGGGTGATGCAGCCCGAAGGGTGCCCCCAACTGAGCGAAACCAAAAAATGTCACCTGGCACCATGGCGGGGAGGATGTTGTTGTAGCTGAAGACGCGTGCTGAGGAAGTGGCTCCTCACGAGCCTCCAGGGTCCTGAGCCTTGGAAGACTGTGAAGGCTACGGAGGCTCGCGAATAACTGTCGCCATCTCCGCCAAGACCGCATGGTGCCTGGCCTCATGAGCCGCCCGGAGGCTCCGCATGTGGCGCTGGGAGGTGGCAGCCACGTTCGGCAAGCCGAAAGGCATGCGAACGTAGCTGTGCCACGTGACGGCCAGAAATGCTCCTGAGATGCAACCTGGTTGAGCTCTAGAATGTTGACGCACACGCGCAGCTCGTCGTCCTCGCCAGGACAAGGAGTCGCGCCAAGGGGTCGGCAGTGATTGCCGCGCATGGCTCTCGCCTCTTGAATCTCCTGGGTGGTCTGGGTGATGAACTCCTGAGCGCACGACACCTGATGCCTAACGCCCTCATGGGGGAAGCGCGCGATGAAGCACGCCTCCAAGTGGTTCCTGAGCGCCTCCCTCATGATGTTGGCTAGGTCAGAGGCCCTCCAGAAGAGAGCTCTTGAGCCTAGCCCACGGAGGGCGCTGGGCGCACCTTCCTATGCAAGGGAGGGAGGCGCCCCATCCGTGGGCGCTGGTCCTGAGGCGGTGCGGCTGGAGACGCCGCTCTCCTAAGACTCCTAGCGGTGTAGCTGCTTCTTCTTCTTGGGGACAGCCTCAGGAGGATAAGTGGAGCCTTCGCTATCTGGGTTCTCAACTGCTGCAGCTTGGTAGGCGCGCTCGAGGGAGCACACCGCGTCCTTCTCTTCGCAGGCGACAGTGATGACGCCACAGCTCCCTGGCATCTTGAGGACGTTGTAGCCGTGATAGGTGACCGCCATGAACTTGGCCAGGGCCGGATATCCTAAGATGGCATTGTATGGTAGGCCGATGTGGGCGACGTCGAAGTCAATGAGCTTGGTGAAGTAGTTGTCGCGTTGGCCGAAGGTGACAGGGAGACGGATCTGCCCGATCGGAGTGGTGGACCCGTCAGTGACTCCGGAGAAGGGCTTGGTGGGCTGCAGCTGATCATATGGCACTTGGAGGCGGTCGAACGTCTCGACGGAGAGAACATTCAGTCCTGCCCCGCCGTCGATTTGGGTCTTGGTGACAAGGACATTGCTGATGGTGGGTGAGCAGAGCAGAGGGAGGGCACCGGCAGTCTCCGCGCACTTGAGCTGGTCAGATGAGCTGAAGGTGATGGTGCACTTGGACCACCGAAGCGGACGTGTGGCCTCAAGCCTGGGGAGGCTGCGTTCACCTCGCGAGCGAACTGCTTGAAGGCCCGCTGAGAGGCTGGGGCCTGCATGCCACCCAAGATGCAGGCGACGACACGCCGTTCCTGGAAGCACCCAACCCCCTTGTCCTGGAGATGGTCGTCGTTCCTTCTTGGTGGTGGCGGCAGCGGAGGGAGGCCTGCCTTGCCCTGGAGGCGGTCCTCTCGAGGCTGGTCCCTCTAGGCGTCCTCGCGAGGCTGGCCCTGCCAGCGGTCCTCGCGCGGCTGGTCGCGCCACTCCTGGCGTGGGCCGCGGTCGTCCCAGCGTCCTCCAGTTCGTCCTCCTCCATGGCCGTAGCCCCGGTCATTGCGCTCGGGGCGTCGACCGAAACGCCCATCGCGGATGGCTCTGAGCTCTTGGCAGTCGCTGGTGTTGTGGCTGTGGACGTTGTGGAAGGCGTAGAACGGACGATTGCCCTTGGACGACTCGGGTGGTCACAGCGGCGCTTCATCTCCGGCTCGGCCGTGAGCACGGTCGCTCCCTTGCGCTTTACGTCCTTGGCCTTGGCCTTCTTATCTTCTGGATCAGCAGCTGGAAGCTCGAGGAGGGAGAGGCGTCCCTCCTTAGCTCTTGCGCACTTGGTCGCCATGTTGAACATCTCCAGGGCCGTGCACAGGTCCTCGTGAATGCGAGCTCCTCCTTCATCTTGACGTCATGGACGCCATCAGAGAACGCGGAGATGATGGCCTCGTCGGTGATCTTGGGAATCTTGAGGCGCACGCTGTTGAAACGCTGGATGTACTTTTGCAGGGTCTCCCCTGGCTGCTGCTTGATGCGCCGCAGGTCACCTGCGGCGGGTGGACAATCACGAGTGCCTTGGAAGTTGGTGATGAAATGCTCGCGCATCTCGCCCCAGGAGGAGATCGATCCCGCAGGCAGGTTCAGGAGCCACGAGCACGCGCCGTCCTTGAGAGCCATGGGAAACTAGTTCGCCATGACCTTCTCGTCGCCGCTGGCCGACTCGATGATCAACTCGTAGAGCTACAAGAACTCAGCAGGATCTGGGGCGTCGTCGAAGCATGGAGGCAGGTCGGGCTTGAACTTCCCAGGCAGACGACGCTGCGCAGCTCCGGGGTAAAGGCTCGGCAGCCCGCGGTGGTCACAGGGGCCCGTCGTGGAAGCGGAGCTTGGTCTTGGTGCCCACACGCAGCTATTGCAGGCTGCACATGGTCTTAATGTGGTGGAGCCAAAAGCGCAGGAGCGCCTTCCTGTGGGCGCGGGATCTCGTGGCAGCTTCCTTCTTCACGCGCAGGTGCCCTGCGCGGCGGGTCGCGCCATGGGGCCGCGCGTCTTGGTGCGAGGGTGACGTCTTGACGTGCAGGTGGCGTAGGCGCCACGTGGGCTTCGGGCAAGGCAGCAAGAGGGACGGTGCAGGAGAGCCCCCGGCGGCGCTGACGAGCTCGGCGATGCGGTCCAGCCAGTCCTCGTAGAGGTCGTCGACCGGGCGGTAGCGCAGGAGCTCGCGTGCCGTGAGCTGCGCGGCCTGCGCCGTCCACCACGCCACGACGGGCGTGAGACGACGAACCAGCTGGAGCCAGCGACGGGGTGGTGGTGCGTCCATCACGCCACACAGAGGGATGCTGCGACGAAGCTTGCTGCTCGTGGCCTGCCGGGCCGGTGGCAGTGTTGGCAGCGGGTGATGGAGAGCGACGGGGAGGCCCGCCGACGGGCGCCGTCTGGGCGACATGGGCATTGAGCGCGGCACGACGCTCGGCGCGAGCTCGGCGAGCATCAGCGATGGAAGCAGTGGGATGGTGGCGGGTCGACTGAAGGAAAGGCTCCGGCACACCCCTACTTGGCGCGCCAAATGTCGGATTCGGGGCTCCGCAGACCCTTGAAAGGTTCGAACTCTGGGGTGCGTGCGAAGAACTCTCTCTCCCCAGCCTGCCTACCTAACGATTCCACGGCCTAGCTCGACGAACTCAAAGAACACGAGGGACACAAAGGTTTATACTGGTTCGGGCCACCTTGCGGTGTAATACCGTACTCCAGTGTGCGGTGGTGGATTGCCTCGAGGGGCTAAGAATGAACTAGTAAAATGGACGAACTGCCTCAGAAGGTGAGGTGTTCTTGAGCTCGATGAGCTGGTGAGGTGGTCTTGGTGGAGTGGATCCGATCCAAGATGAGATGCCTCTCCATGGTGGTGGCTAGTCCTGTTTATAGAGGCCCTGATCCTCTTCCAAAATGTAGGCGGGAAGGGATCCCACAACGGCCAATTTTGAAGGGAGACAACTAGTACAAGTTATCCTGACAAAAGTAGTCTTCGACTGCCAAAGGCTCTGGTGGTGACGATGCGGTGGGCTCCATGGTGACCTCCGTCTTGCCGTCCTGTTTGTCTTGGTCTTGTTGCACCGATATGGAAACCTTTGCCTGATGCCTCGGGACTCCTCGCTTGTGCTTGCCTCTTTAGCACCAAAGAGGAAACTGGTACACTACGCCCGCTGGCACCCGCCCGGCCTTGGTCGTCATGGCTCACGTCACGCGAGCCTCACGAGGTGCCCCTTACATTGATATCTCCGCTCCTCGGGAGCCAGCCTAGTGAGGCTGCCCCCAGGGAGGTCTTGGTGTCGCCGGCTTCGCGAGGCTTGGCCCCTCGCGAGGGTCTTGAGCTGTTGCTGCCGAAGTTGGGCCGTACCGGGCTGCTGGTGGAGCCACGCCGTGGGCCGCAGGCAGGCAAGTTTGGGTACCCCCGTTCCCAGGACGCCGATAGCTCAAGTGCACCAAAATGGCTAGAAAAAACATACATGTGTCCTTCGGGTGCACGTTTAGGTCCCATGGAACGAATGAGAATGAATTCAACCATCTCGCCATCCTGGCTTGGTCACAAACATTGCGAATCTCGGTTTTTTAAATCTCTGTAAATCCAAAACTCACCAGGAAATCATGAAACTTGGCATGGTGTCACTACATGTTACATATAATTGCCCAATTTGGGTGAAGCTATATTACAAGCCTCTTACAAACAGAAGCTTCTCGCAACCCTCATGGTTCCGGTAGGGAAACATGCCCCTCTTGTGGGCAAAACTATAATGGCTGCCTCTTCTCGCCCTGAACTTTGTTTTCTACAGGCAACCTAGAATAACAGGAGTGTCGTGCATAAATTTGAAACTGTTCAGGGTTCGTTTGGCCATTGTATATATTAATTAAGTTTTCTAGGCATTTAATGTAGTCCATATTTCAAATTTGAACTACAAGCACATGCTCCAGTGAAGCAAAATGGGTGGGAAATTCTACATGTGTCATTGGGTGCATGTTTATTTATGATTTAAGGAATGGGAATGAATTACAAACTTCTCGTCGTCCTGAAACATTGAGAATCTCGGTTTTTAAATCCCAGTAAATAAAAAACTCACCCAAAAAACATGAAACTTGGCATGGTTTCATGACATGGAACACATATGTCGTGGTAAAAAAATTGTCCAATTTGAGACAAGGCGCACACATTAATAGCTTACGAAGTCCTTTTTGAAACAAATAGCTGACATGTTAATATCGCAAACTATTGTATTATATGAACCGTGTCTAAATTTAACCATACTCGGTGGAGTGCGTGTAGGTGCTTGATTAGATTGGACGATTGAGCGCGAGAAGTCCGCTGTGCAGGCTCAACGGGACGCATGCGAGCAGTCCGCCACGCAGGCTCTACGGGACGCGTGCATCCTGTCCACCTCGTAGGCTCGACGGGACACGTGCGAGCCGCAAGGCCAAGCATGCTCACCGGGAAGCAAGCTTTTGACCTCCATGCACCAGCCGCCGCCCGCCTTGCTCACAACTTTTCCATTAATGGGTTAATTAAAGCACCTAGACGGAGGGTGTTTGCTTGTGATCCCATGGCAACATTTGCTTTGTTTGTGTTTTCTACTCGTATTCTGGCCTAATTTAAATTGCCACATAGGGAAATGGATAATACGACGACAAATTTGCAATGGCGCAGATAATAATTGTCTTACATATTCCGGATAATTTAAAATGCCACATGCGGCAAAGCCCGGAAGACACGGGGGCCAGAGAAGAACGAAATCGCAGACAACGATCTGGGTCACTACTCTCTCTACTCGTCGATGGATCACCGGGCGACAACTTTGCTTGAATGCAGCCACGGATTCCTCCACCTCCTGCTCACGCTCGATCTGGAGCTTCCTCAAGTCACCCATCAGTTCCTCAACGACTGCTGTCAGCGTCATCCCCGAGGCACTGCTCTGCTCATGCAACATCTTCTAGCCGTCGGCCTCCTCCTCCTTCTCGGTGAGCGCCTTGAGGAGCTTCGCATTGTCACCCATGAGTTGCTCGATGAGGCCGGTCGCATTGTCAACCGAGGCATCGCTGATATCTAGCAGCTTCATCAAGCCGTCGACCAACTCCTACTGCTTAATGAGGCCAGCGAGAATGTCATCGTCGCCGGCCAAGGACTTCAGCAACGCAAGCTTATCGCGATCGCCGATGCGGACAGTGCGCTTGTGAGAGCCCTCGCGTGCCCGTGAGAGCTTGTTCGAGGGCTCCGCGCCGTGCCGGGACATCTCTGCTATGGCTGCCGCTTTGCGGCGGGACCTCTCTAGTGCTTATGTGGCCTTGGTATTTGCTGCCTAGTTATATGTCCACCCGAAACTCCTCCTACCGGTCATGGCGTAACGACTTGATAGGAAAGACCAGTTTTGTGGGTGATAAGGAGATGAACTGCGAAGTAATTTTTGAGTGGGTAGTTTTTATAGCCCGGTGCTAAGTGTGAACACATATTAGTTTGATAGGTGTGAACATATTTTCAATTACTTATTGCGTTGTAATCTGCAATGTGACGAGAAATAAGGGCAAAATTTATTGATGGTTCTGGACCTACAAAGCCCGGTCTATTGTTCTGGCTCATCGCAAACAGTTCTTTTGGATCAACTGTATGTCACACATCGGAAGCCCAAAACATGGGCCCACGTGCTCGGATGTACGTGTATGTGTCTGCCCACTATCACACACGGTCAAGATATCACCATCGTGTCCTATGGATGCGCCGTGGTGCCTCCCACGGGGTGCCAGAAGGTTGACCACATGGTTGCTCGCCGTTGAGGCGGCCGCGGCGCGCTTTGCTCCTTGTTGAGGCGGTCGCGGCACGCTGTGCTCGCGTCCGTCCGCGCGTTTTGCTCGTCATTGAGGCGGTCGCGGCGCTCTCCGCTCTGGCGTCCCTGCGCGCACTCTGCTCGCCGTTGAGGCAAATTTACAATGGCAATGATTAATAATTGTCTTACATATTCAGGATAATTTAAAATGCCACATGCGGCAAGGCCCAGAATAGTCACGACCTACATATGCATACAATTATAATAAAATATAGGCTAAAAGGCTGAGCTGGCGGCCTTCCGATGACGGTCTTCTCGGACTCCATGATCAGCATAGCACCCTTGCGGCCGTTCACTCCAAGTGTCCCGACCCGCCTCCGCCTACGAAGCTGCTGGCACCGGGAGGCTCTTGGGGCTGCCGTGCCTCTTCCAGAAGAGCTTGACAGCATGCAATCACGCGCATGATATCTCTACGGAACCGTTCCATTTCCATGTCTCTGGCCTGGTAGCGTCAGCGATGTTCTACTTCATCGAGGACGTCAACTCCGCCAAGGATGTGCTCAAGCCTGGCCACCACATCATCGGGATCAAGGTTGACACGACCGCCGCAAGCAATGATGAAGCCGTAGGCTCTCTGTGTCTTGACTGAATCGCAGAGGTCCTCTGTCCATTCCTTGTGGGGCATCAGGCTCTCAAGGAGCACTGGTGACGGTGGCTCTTCGGGTGGGTCGTCGATCATGCCGCCGAGCAACTCTGGATCTTTTGCATGGTGGATGGCAAACTGCTCATCACACCTCCTTTGTAATATGTCGATTTTGCGCCCAAGGACTGTCACGCCGATATCGCTGCTGATGGGCCATGGTGCTTGCACCGGCCGATGAAGCTCTTCCTCCCCGACCTGCTCCAGATCGTTCTCCTCGCCGAAGATGTAACATAGGTAGGGGTCGACGTCGAAGCTTTGGTCGTTGCCTGGCATGATTGGAATAACTAATGGTAGATGGGTGAGGACTAGATCTACGCAGAGTGTCGTTACGGTTCATTACCGCCTGGGTTATATGCAGCAAGCCATTAGCTGGTGGCGGGAAACCGATGAGGGAAGAGGCATGGATTTTACAATTCACCCCTGTGGAGCGCGGGAAGACTAAGTGGAGCACACACACAACCCGAATACTATGTGCGGTGCCACGTGTTATTTATCACACACGTGTTAACACTACTAGAAAACGTGTCTTTAGCACCGGTTCGTAAGGGCCTTTAGTGTAGGTTCCGCAACCGGCACTAAAGAGTGGGGACTAAAGGTCCCCCCCTTTAGTACCGGTTCGGCATGGACCGGCGCTAAAGCGCCACCACGTGGCACGAGCCAGGCCCGGGTGCGTGCAGGACATTAGTACCGGTTGGTAACACCAACCGGTACTAAATGTTTGGGGGGTGTTTTGGTATTATTTTTTATTTTTCCTTTAATTTTGTGTTTTCAATTTAATTTAGTGATTATTTTAGTTGTTAAATCATTAGGTGAAAGTACCGCAGATTAGTTTTGACTAGATGCATGTGGATCCTAGCCAAGTGATCAAGTATTATATGCCATATTCATATTATACTTGATCACCTATAATTAAGTGATCAAGTATAATATGGATATGGCATATATATACTTGATCACTTAGCTAGGATCCATCCAGCTGAAACTAATCTGCGGTTTCTTTCATAAATGATATAATAACTCATCATCATCATCATCATATTAATATAAAAACTCTTGCATCATATCATCAACAACAGTATACTAGCTAGCTAAAAATCATCATAGCTGTCATTACCACTGTTTAATCATCATAGTCATTACCGCTATCTAATCACCACCAACACTAGCTTAAATAAAAAACATTCACTTGTACCAGAAGCAAAAATATCATCGAGTTCAACATGGTCATGATATTATGAATATAAGCGTTCATAACACCACAAAAGCAAATCACCCTTTGAGATTAAGTTCAGGACAAAGAACACGGACATGAGGACAAGTACTAAGAGCATGAACTAGCTAAATCACTCCTGCTCTCTCTCTCTCAGGTAAAATAGCATAGAACATGTATAGCTCTCCTGATTCATCATACTGGAGCATGCAGATGAACCTGTCTCCTAATCGTGGGCTGCGCTTCTCATTGCTGCCCCCTAGTACTTCTCTGCGATCGTTAACAATTTTGCTCCATTCTTTCACTATTAAGCATTCATCGCTATTAGAAATCCTGAATGCACTCATGTGCAATGTTGGATATCTTGGCTGTAAGCTAACCATTGACATGTGATCTTTAGTATCGATCCACTGTGGCACAATTGTCATCGGGAGTCCCTGTTAAAGAACATTGTATAGTAATTAATATACTTGATGAAAGTTTAGCTTCAAAAATAATGTATGCAAAAGATGCACTGAGGACAAATAGTAAAAATCTTACCATCTTTCCTAAATAGATGTGACCGTAGTTCAATACGATCACTCTTGGTCGCACGTTTTGAGTACTAACATTTCTAAGTGAAGGAAGAAAATTTGTCTTGACAGTATGAAGATCCTCAAGCCATGAAACATAATGACTTATCTCCTCGCAGTTTAGTTCAGCCCAGGGACAGTAGTAGGTCATGTCTACCAAGCGCCGGAGATGTTTTCTTGAATGGAAATAAGCTGTCAATAGAAATTAGTTGTCAACTATTTTTGAATAAACAATATCGAAGACATATATATGGTTGAGAAACTCACATAATGGTAGAACTGGAGGCGTCTGCACATCGACCCAGATGTCTTTATTACCTTCAATATCATCTTCCAGACGAATATCAAAGGTGATAACCATATCAGGCTCAAATGCATAAGCCTTGCATAGTGCTTGCCAAGTTTTGCATTCAAAATAGGTGTATGTGTCTGCATTGTATAATTTGACGTTGAAAGTATAACCATGCTCGGTCTTCAGGTAAACTCTCTTTACCTCCATAGTTTCCATACCACTGAAACCTATCTTATCCAAGACAAAAATTCTTGCATGGCAGGGGATGCGCTAGTAGAATAGTGAAAATTTAAAATTATAAGTTGAAGCAAATGAAGCATATATAAGTCATGCTTAATTACGAAAAAAGACTTATCGTTGTGATCCACTTCGAAGGTCCCATCCAGCTTGATGCTAAAGCGCCTATCATGAACAAGGAAATTTCTGTCGCACAGGCCGCGCTGGTCTTCACAGTATTCGCACATAATGAAAACTTTTTCGTCGTCAGACGACATTTCCTATGTTCATATAGGTGAAACATTAAACACTTACTAGTTCTATTAATTCAACTAATTCAACTACTTCTATTAATTCAACTAAGCATTTACTAAAAATAAACTTGTTCTATTATTTTTCTTACTAAAATAAAGTAGCTAGTTCTATATAGTAATATTTTAATTAGATCATCAAATCTCAGATATCTAAATTTTCATACTAAAAATAAACTAGTTCGATTAATTCAAATAATTCAACTAAGAATTTACTAAAAATAAACTAGTTCTATTAATTCAAATAATTCAACTAAGAATTTACTAAAAATAAACTAGTTCTATTCATTCAAATAATTCAACTAAGAATTTACTAAAAATAAACTAGTTCTATTAATTCAAATAATTCAACTAAGAATTTACTAAAAATAAACTAGTTCTATTAATTCAAATAATTTAACTAAGAATTTACTAAAAATAAACTAGTTCTATTAATTAATTTTTTTACTAAAATGTATAAAGTAGCTATATATAGTAATATACCTAAATTTTCTTACTAAAAATAAACTAGTTCTACTAATTCAACTAGTTCAACTAAGCATTTACTTAAAATAAACTAGTTATATTAATTCGAATAATTCAACTAAGAATTTACTAAAAATAAACTAGTTCTATTAATTCAAATAATTCAACTAAGAATTTACTAAAAATAAACTAGTTCTATTAATTAATTTTCTTACTAAAATATATAAAGTAGCTATATATAGTAATATACCTAAATTTTCTTACTAAAAATAAACTAGTTCTACTAATTCAACTAGTTCAACTAAGCATTTACTAAAAATAAACTAGTTATATTAATTCAACTAGTTCAAATAATCTCATATACCTAAATTTTCTTACTAAAAATAAACTTGTTCTGTTAATTTTCATACTAAAAATAAATTAGTTATATTAATTCAACTAGTTCAAATCTCATATATATACCTAAAAATATGTGTGTGTGTGTGTGTGTCTCTGTGTGTGTGTATGTGTGTGTGTGTGTACGAGCGGGGGGCGACGGCGTACGGGCGGCGGCGCGAGACGGCGACGCGACGGGGACGGCGCGACGACGGGCGAAGGGCCGGGGACGTACGACGCGCGCGACGGGTGCGGCGACGCGACGAAGACGGCGACGACGGGCGCCGGCGACGCGCGACGGAGACGGCGACGAAGGGAACGGTGACGATGGGTGGCGGGGGCGGCAAGGGTGGCGTGCGATGGACAACGGCGCGGCGGCGACGATGTCGCGTGAAGCAGTTGGATCGAAAAGAAGAAGTGGTGGTTGATGTAACTAGAATTTTTGTAAGTGCCATATATATAGGTAGTGCCTTTAGTACCGTTTGGAGCCACCAACCGGTACTAAAGGCCTATTTTGGCCAGGCCAAGCGGCGGGAAACGGCCCCTTTAGTACCGGTTGGTGGCTCCAACCGGTACTAAAGACCCCCCTTTAGTACCGGTTGGAGCCACCAACCGGTACTAATGGTTTGCGCTGCCACAGCCGGTGCACAATGTTTAGTCCCACCTGGCCGAGCGAAGGGCAGCCGCACTGGTTTATAAACCTAGTCGCGGCTGCTCCTTCGAACATCTCTATATAGCAGGCTTCTGGGCCTAATGCGCGCTGCCCTGTGAGCCTGCTGGCCCTTCTGGATCTGAATTTGCACATCCTAGGACTGGCAGGCCCACTGGGCAGCGCCCCAACAATTTTTTATATAGTTTTTTCTTTTTTGCATTATTTATTTTCTTCTATTTATTTTTGAGTAATTTTTTATATAGTTTTTGTCTTTTCTGTTTTATTTATTTTGTTCTATTTATTTCTGAGTAGTTTTTTTTGCTGCATTTAGTTTCTTTGTGAATATTTTTGCTTTCTCGTCCGAAGCCCTGATAACAAATGAAGTCAGAAACGTTTGAAAATTGATGATGTGGCTTTGAATGGTGCATTTTGAACACAGAAAAACTATGAAGAATTTTTTATATTTTTTTCTTTTCTGCATTATATATTTTCTTCTATTTAGTTTTGAGTAATTTTTCTATTTAGTTTTGTACACGAAGTGCATCCAGTGTTTGCCGTAACCCTCTCTACTTTCTTGCACATGCTATGTGGGTGAAATGATGATACCATGCCAACTTTCAACCTTTTCATAGTTCATTTGTAGTGCTTTTCAATTTCAGGGTCTTGTAGCTCAAAAAAATAAGTAAATGCATGGAAAATAACAAATGAAGTCAGAAAGGGTTGAAAATTGATGATGTGGCTTTGAATGGTGCATTTTGAACACAGAAAAACTACGGAGTTCAAATAAGTTCAAAAATACTATGAAATCCCGTTGTATAACAGACGAGTTTCCATATGAAACCCTGATACTTCAAAAGAGATTGTCCGTTTTGTACACGAAGTGCATCCAGTTTTTTCCGCAACCCTCTCTACTTTCTTGCACATGATATGTGGGTGAAATGATGATACCATGCCAACTTTCAACCTTTTCAGAGTTCATTTGTAGTGCTTTTCAATTTCAGGGTCTTGTAGCTCAAAAAATCGGTAAATGCATGGAAAATAACAAATGAAGTCAGAAAGGGTTGAAAATTGATGATGTGTCTTTGAATGGTGCATTTTGAACACAGAAAAACTAGGGAGTTCAAATAATTTCAAAAAATCTATGAAATCCCTTTGTATAACAGACGAGTTTCCGTATGAAACCCTGATACTTCGAAAGAGATTGTCCGTTTTGTACACGAAGTGCATCCAGTTTTTGCCGTAACCCTCTCTACTTTTTTGCACATGCTATGGGGTGAAATGATGATACCATGCCAACTTTCAACCTTTTGAGAGTTCATTTGTAGTGCTTTCAATTTCAGGGTCTTAATGCTCAAAAAATTTAGTAAATGCATGGAAAATAACAAATGAAGTCAGAAAGGGTTGAAAATTGATGATGTGGCTTTGAATGGTGCATTTTGAACACAGAAAAACTATGGAGTTCAAATAAGTTAAAAGAAAGGAAATCTCTTTGTATAACAGACGAGTTTCCGTATGAAACCCTGATACTTCAAAAGAGATTGTCTGTTTTGTACACGAAGTGCATCCAGTTTTTGCCGTAACCCTCTCTACTTTCTTGCACATGCTATGTGGGTGAAATGATGACACCATGCCAACTTTCAACCTTTTCAGAGTTCATTTGTAGTGCTTTTCAATTTCAGGGTCTTAATGCTTAGAAAAATCAGTAAATGCATGGAAAATAACAAATGAAGTCAGAAAGGGTTGAAAATTGATGATGTGGCTTTGAATGTTGCATTTTGAACACAGAAAAACTATGGAGTTCAAATAAGTTAAAAAAATGAAATCCCTTCGTATAACAGACGAGTTTTCGTATGAAACCCTGATACTTCGAAAGACATTGTCCGTTTTGTACACGAAGTGCATCTAGTTTTTTCCGTAACCCTCTCTACTTTCTTGCACATGCTATGTGGGTGAAATGATGATACCATGCCAACTTTCAACCTTTTCAGAGTTCATTTGTAGTGCTTTTCAATTTCAGGGTCTTATAGCTCAAAAAAATCAGTAAATGCATGGAAAATAACAAATGAAGTTAGAAAGGGTTGAAAATTGATGATGTGGTTTTGAATGGTGCATTTTGAACACAGAAAAACTATGGAGTTCAAATAAGTTCAAATAAATGAAATCCCTTTGTAACAGACGAGTTTTCGTATGAAACCCTGATACTTCGAAAGACATTGTCCGTTTTGTACACGAAGTGCATCCAGTTTTTGCTGTAACCCTCTCTACTTTCTTGCACATGCTATGTGGGTGAAATGATGATACCATGCCAACTTTCAACCTTTTCATAGTTCATTTGTAGTGCTTTTCAATTTCAGGGTCTTGTAGCTCAAAAAAATCAGTAAATGCATGGAAAATAACAAATGAAGTCAGAAAGGGTTGAAAATTGATGATGTGTCTTTGAATGGTGCATTTTTGAACACAGAAAAACTATGGAGTTCAAATAAGTTCAAAAAAACTATGAAATCCCTTTGTATAACAGACGAGTTTCCGTATGAAACCCTGATACTTCGAAAGAGATTGTCCGTTTTGTACACGAAGTGCATCCAATTTTTGCCGTAACCCTCTCTACTTTTTTGCACATGCTATGGGGTGAAATGATGATACCATGCCAACTTTCAACCTTTTCAGAGTTCATTTGTAGTGCTTTTCAATTTCAGGGTCTTAATGCTCAAAAAAATCAGTAAATGCATGGAAAATAACAAATGAAGTCAGAAAGGGTGGAAAATTGATGATGTGGCTTTGAATGGTGCATTTTGAACACAGAAAAACTATGGAGTTCAAATAACTTAAAAAAATGAAATCCCTTTGTATAACAGACGAGTTTCCGTATGAAACCCTGATACTTCAAAAGAGATTGTTCGTTTTGTACACGAAGTGCATCCACTTTTTGCCCTAACCCTCTCTACTTTCTTGCACATGCTATGTGGGTGTAGTGATTTTCAATTTTACGGTCATTTAGCTCTTTAAACAAATCGGTAAATCTATACCTACTATTAAAGGGAATAGGTATTCTTGGTTTGGTTTAGTTTCTAGATATATATTTTTGTATACCTATTATTAAAGGGAATATGTATTCTTGGTTTGGTTTGGTTTAGTTTCTAGATATATATTTTTGTCATATATAGGCTGTGGGACATTATGCTTGCAGAAAACATCAATTTTTCCCGTAGCAACGCAAGGGCATATGTGCTAGTGAATGAAAAATAGCAAATGATGTCAGAACGTGTTGGAAATTGATGACGTCCTTTGAATGGTGCATACTGAATGCAAAAAATGTCTGGAGTTGTAATAAGTTAAAAAAAATGAAGTGCCGGTGTAACAGATGTAACCGGCCCTGATATACACTTTGAAAGAGACTGTCCAGTTTCTACACGAAGTGCATCCAGTTTTTGCCGTAACACAAGAAGTCCGGAGTTGTAATAAGTTATTAAAAATAAAGAAGAGGCGCAATGCTCGTTAGTTAGCTTCAAGCCTTTCGGAATAGTGTAGACTGCACTGCACATAGTTCCGTGTAGTCTACCCTATTCCTCAAGGCTTGAAGCTAAGCAACGTGCAGGTGAGCATTGAGCCTCTTCTTCATCGTCTCTGCACACAGGGCTTATAAACCGCTCCTAGTGCCTCTCTCTTCGCGAGGTGGGACTAAAAAACGGCTTACTAAGAAACTCTAGTACCGGTTCATGTACCGGTTCATGCCATGAACCGGTACTAAAGGTGCTCGTGGGGCCACAGCTGACCACAGCCTGACACAGCCTCATTAGTACCGGTTCGTGGCACGAACCGGTGCTAAAGGTTCGCCATGAACCGGTACTAAAGAGCTCCTCCCGCCTAGCCGTTGGAACCGGCACTAATGGACACATTAGTGCCGGCTCAAATTTAAACCGGGACTAATGTGTCTCACATTTCACCCTCATTTAGCTCTCTAAACAAATCGGTCAATGAATGAAAAACAGCAAATGATGTCAGAAAGGGTTGGAAATTGATGACGTCGCTTTGAATGCTGCATACTGAACGCAAAAAATGTCTGGAGTTCAAATAAGTTTTAAAAACATTGATTATACATGTGAGGGCGTAAACATGTAAAAATATAGATAAAAAATACATTGATCATCAATGATCTTGTTGTGTACAATCTGAATTGTCAATATGAGTCATCAACGGTTTAGAAACCGGTGAAGACTCATATTGCGACCACAAATTCTACACATAGAGTTCAATAAAGACCAAGTGCTTGTGATAGTTTCAAAAGTAACATATTTAAGGTGGTAAAATTCCTGCTAGGGGAGCGAGGTGGGACTAAAAACAGCCTGTGCAACGACCTCTTTACTACCGGTTCATACCACAAACCGGTAGTAAAGGGGCTGGCTGGGCCCCAGCCTCTTTAGTACCGGTTTGTGGCATGAACCTGTACTAAAGGTTCGTTCCAAACCGGTACTAAAGAGCTCCTCCCGCCTAGCCGTTGGAACCGGCACTAATGGACACATTAGTGCGGGCTCAAATTCAAACCGGGACTAATGTGTCTCACATTTGACCCTTTTTCTACTAGTGTAACATAAGGAAACATATGTGTAACTTACTAATCATCGCACACGAGTACTCGCAGACGCATCGTGTGCGGTACTCCTAGCCACCGCAAGCAACTAGTTTGCATTTTTCAAAGTTTTTGTACGAACAGAATTGCACACGAACTAACTGTAGTAACCGTCTATATTATAATTTCTCATCGCAAACAGTTCATCCAAGTGGGCTGTTTGCTGCGTATCACACACATCTTGTTTACACGAATCGTTTGTGTTCTTTTGGCTCATCGCAAATAGTTCATCTATATCACACACATCTTGTTACGTTGATCCATTTCTGTTCTCTTCCCTAATCGAAGACAATTCGTCCGAGTGAACCGTATGCCATATATCACACACACCTTGATCTGGCTGACCATTTCTGTTGCATTCCCTAATAGCACATAGTTCATCAGAGCGAACTTTATGCCGTATATCGCACACTCAATGATATGGCTGCCCGTTTCTGTTGTTCTGACTCATCGCAAATAGTTCTTCTGGATCAATCGTATGCCCCGCATCGCACACGTAATTAAAATCTGAACCGTGTTTGATGTCTCTGCCATCACAAACGTTTTGCACCTTTCTTGACATTTTTTTTACACCACCATTTGCGATTATTGTATCGCACACAGTTTCGTCGAAGGGTCTCTGATCGCAGTGTCGCATTAGCAGCATCCTGCAGTAGTGAGGGGCAACTAATTGTGGTTCCGGTTGAGGTGAAGATACCCCGAACAAACCCCTCAAAGGATTGTTTTCCATAGTAACAAGTGATAATAAATTTTAGCACGTAGTAATAATTTTCCCTTACCGATTTCCACTTACCAAGAGCGCTTCACTCCCCGGGAACAGTGCCAAATCAGAGCCTTGATGACCCACAAGTATAGTGGATCAATCGTAGTCCTTTCGATAAGTAAGAGTGTCGAACCCAACGAGGAGTGCTATCTCTTGAGCTTGCCTTCGTTTTCCCCTTGAATAGGAAAGGGTGATGCAACATAGCACCCTTGCGGCCGTTCACTCAAAGTGTCCCGACCTGCCTCCGCTTAAGAAGCTGCTGGCGCTAGGAGGCTCTTGGGGCTGCTGGGCCTCTTCCAGAAGAGCTTGATAGTGTGCAATCGCACGCATGATATCTTTGCGGAACCGCTCCATTTCCATGTCTCTGGCCTGGTAGAAAATTCCATCCATCACCTGCACCCTCAAGGTATCACGTTGCTGATGTTCTACTTTGTTGGGGACGACAACTCCGCCAAGGATGCGCTCGAGCCTGGCCACCACATCATCGGGATCGAGGTTGACACGGTCGCCGCAGGCAATGATGAAGCCGCAGGCTCCCTGTGTCTTGACTGAATCGCAGAGGTCCTCTGCCCATTCCTTGCAGGGCATCAGGCTCTCGATGAGCACTGGTGACGGCGGCTCTTCGGGTGGGTCGTCGATCATGCCGCCGAGCAGGTCTGGATCTTTTGCATGGTGGATGGCAAACTGCTCATCACACCTCCTCTGTAATATGTCGATTGTGCGCCCAAGGACTGTCACGCCGATATCGCTGCCGATGGGCCATGGTGCCTGCACCGGCCGATGAAGCTCGTCCTTCGAGGCCTACTCTATCTCATTCTCCTCATCGAAGATGTAACGCAGGTAGGGGTTGACGTCGAAGCTTTGGTCGTTGCCTGGCATGCTTGGAGTAACTAATGGTAGATGGGTGAGGACTAGATCTGCGCAGAGTGTCGCTATGGTGCGTTGCTGCCTGGGTTATATGCAGCAAGCCATTAGCTGGTGACGGGAAACCGATGAGGGAGGAGGCGTGGATTTTACAATTCACCCCTGTGGAGCACGGGAAGAATTCCTGGAGCGCGGGAAGACTAAGTGGAGTACACACACAACCCGAATACCGTATGCGGTGCCACGTGTTATTTATCACACATGTGTTAACATAAGGAAATGTATGTCTAACTTACTAACCATCGCACACGAGTACTCGCAGACGCATCGTGTGCGATACTCCTAGCCACCGCAAGCAACTAGTTTGCATTTTTCCAAGTTTTTGTACGAACAAAATCACACACGAACTAACTATAGTAACCGTCTATATTATAATTTCTCATCGCAAACAGTTCATCCGAGTGAGCTGTTTGCTGCATATCACACACATCTTGTTTACACGAATCGTTTGTGTTCTTTTGGCTCATCGCAAACAGTTCATCTATGTGAACTGTATGCCACATATCACACACGTCTTGTTAAGTTGATCCATTTATGTTCTCTTCCTAATCGAAAACAATTCGTCTGAGTGAACCATATGCCATATATCACACACACCTTGATCTGGCTGACTTTTTCTATTGCATTCCCTAATAGCACACAGTTCATCAGAGTGAACTGTATGCCTTATATCGCACACACATTGATATGGCTGCCCGTTTCTGTTGTTCTGACTCATCGCAAACAGTTCTTCTAGATCAACCGTATGCCCCGCATTGCACACGTAATTAAAATCTGAACCGTGTTTGATGTCTCCGCCATCGCAAACGTTTTACACCTTTTTTGACGTTTTTTTACACCAGCGTTTGCGATTATTGCATCGCACACAGTTTCGTCGAAGGGTCTCTGATCGTAGTGTCGCGTTAGCAGCATCCTGCAGTAGTGAGGGGCAAGTAATTATGGTTTTGTTTGAGGTGAAGATACCCTGAACAAACCCCTAAAAGGATTGTATTCCATAGTAACAAGTGATAACAAATTTTAGCACGTAGTAATAATTTTTCCTTACCGATTTCCACTTACCAAGAGCGCTTCACCCCCCGGCAACAGCGCCAGAAAAGAGCCTTGATGACCCACAAGTATAGGGATCAATCATAGTCCTTTCAATAAGTAAGAGTGTCGAACCCAACAAGGAGTGCTACCTCTTGAGCTTCCCAACAAGGAGTGCTACCTCTTGAGCTTCCGTTGGTTTTTCCCTTGAAGAGGAAAGGGTAATGCAGCAAAGTATAGTAAGTATTTCCCTCTGTTTTGAGAACCAATGTATCAATCCAGTAGGAGACAACGCGCAAGCCACCGAATACCTGCACAAACAAACACCAACTTGCACCCAACGCGATAAAGGGGTTCTCAATCCCTTCACGGTTATTTGCAAAGTGAGATCTGGTAGAGATGGATAAACGGTAAAGTAAATTTTTTGGTATTTCTAGTTTATGGAATGGAAAGTAAAGATTGCAAAGAAAGTAAATAGGAAACTAAAATTGTACATCGGAAACTTATATGATGGAAAGTAGAAGATTATATGATGGAAAATAGACCCGGGGGCCATAGGTTTCACTAGAGGCTTCTCTAAAGATAGAAAATATTACGGTGGGTGAACAAATTACTGCTGAGCAATTCATAGAAAAGTGCAAAGTTATGATGATATCTAAGGCAATGATCATGAATATAGGCATCACGTCCGTGTCAAGCAGACCGAAACGATTCTGCATCTACTACTATTACTCCACACATCACCGACTCCTGCCTGCATCTAGAGTATTAAGTTCATGAAGAACAGAGTAATGCATTAAGTAAGATGACATGATATAGAGGAATTAACTCAAGCAACATGATGAAAACCCCATCTTTTTATCCTCGATGGCAACAATACAATACGTGCCTTGCTGCCTCTACTGTCATTGGGAAAGGACACCACAAGATTGAACCAAAAGCTAACCACTTCTCCCATTGCAAGAAAAACTAATCTAGTTGGCCAAACCAAATCAATAGTTCGAAGAGACTTGCAAAGATATCAAATCATGCATATAAGAATTCAGAGGAGATTTAAATAATATTCATAGATAATTTGATCATAAATGCACAATTCATCGGATCTCGGCAAACACACTACAAAAGAGTATTACAACGAATAGATCTCCAAGAACATCGAGGAGAACTTTCTATTGAGAATCAAAGAGAGAGAAAAAGCCATCTAGCTACTAGCTATGGACCCGTATGTTTGTGGTAAACTACTCACGCTTCATCAAAGAGGCAATGGTGTTGATGTAGAAGCCCTCCGTGATTGAATCCCCCTCCGGCAGGATGCTGGAAAAGGCCCCTAGATGAGATCTCATGGGTACAGAAGGTTGCGGCGGTGGAAAAGTTGTTTCGTGGCTCCCCTGGAAGGTTTTGGGGGTATTTGAGAATATATAGCCGGAAGAAATAGGTCGGTGGAGTCACGAGGATCCCACAAGGGTGGGGGACGCGGCCTACCCCCTGGGCGCGCCCTCCAACCTTGTGGACACCTCGTGGCTTTCCTGATGTGCACTCTAAATCCTCTGTTTGTCTTCTGGTCCGGGAAAAATCATCGCGAAAGTTTCATTCTGTTTGGACTCCATTTGGTATTCCTTTTGTACGAAACTCTAAAACAAGGAAAAAACAGAAACTGGCACTAGCCTCTAGGTTAATAGGTTAGTCCCAAAAAATCATATAAAATAGCATATTAGTGCATATAAAACATCCAAAACAGAAAATATAATAGCATGGAACAATAAAAAATTATAGATACATTGGAGAAGTATCAAACATCCCCAAGCTTAATTCCTGCTCGTCCTCGAGTAGGTAAATGATAAAAACAGAATTTTTGATGTGGAATGCTACCTAACATATTTATCCATGTAATTCTCTTTATTGTGGCATGAATGTTCAGATCCGTATGATTCAAAACAAAAGTTTAATATTGACATAAAAACAATAATACTTCGAGCATACTAACAAAATAATTGTGTCTCCTCAAAATAACATGGCCAAAGAAAGCTTATCCCTACAAAATCATATAGTTTGGCTATGCTCCATCTTCATCACACAAAATATTTAAATCATGCACAACCCCATTGACAAGCCAAGCAATTGTTTCATACTTTTGACATTCTCAAACTTTTTCAACTTTCACGCAATACATGAGCGTGAGCCATGGATATAACACTATAGGTGGTATAGACGGTGGTTGTGGAGAAGACAAAAAGGAGATAGTCTCACATCAACTAGGCGTATCAATGGGCTATGGAGATGACCATCAATAGATATCAATGTGAGTGAGTAGGGTTTGCCATGCAATGGATGCACTAGAGCTATAAGTTTATGAAAGCCCAAAAGAAAACTAAGTGGGTGTGCATCCAACTTGCTTGCTCACGAAGACCTAGGGCAATTTGAGGAAGCCCATCATTGGAATATACAAGCCAAGTTCTATAATAAAAAATTCCCACTAGTATATGAAAGTGACAACATAGGTGACTCTCTATCATGAAGATCACGGTGCTACTTTGAAGCACAAGTGTGGTAAAAAGGATAGTAACATTGCCCCTTCTATCTTTTCTCTCACTTTTTTATTGGGCCTTCTCTCATTTTGTGGCCTCTTTTTTTTGTCTGGGTTCTCATCCCGACTTGTGGGGGAATCATAGTCTCCATCGTCCTTTCCTCACATGGGACAATGCTCTAATAATGAACATCATCACACTTTTATTTACTTACAACTCAAGAATTACAACTCGATACTTAGAACAAAATATGACTCTATATGAATGCCTCCGGCTGTGTACCGGGATGTGCAATATATCAAGAGTGACATGTATGAAAGAATTATGAATGGTGGCTTTGCCACAAATACAATGTCAACTACATGATCATGCAAAGCTATATGACAATAATGGAGTGTGTCATATAAACGGAATGGTGGAAAGTTGCATGGCAATATATCTCAGAATGGCTATGGAAATGCCATAATAGGTAGGTATGGTGGCTGTTTTGAGGAAGGTATATGGTGGGTTTATGGCACCGGCGAAAGTTGTGCGGTAATAGAGAGGCTAACAATGGCGGAAAGGTGAGAATGTGTATAATCCATGGACTCAACATTAGTCATAAAGAACTCATATACTTATTGCAAAAATCTATTAGTTATCAAAACAAAGTATTACATGCATGCTCCTAGGGAGATAGATAGGTAGGAAAAGAACATCGCTTGTCCCCGACCGCCACTCATAGGAAGATAATCAATAAATAAATCATGCTCCGACTTCATCACATAACGGTTCACCATACATGCATGCTACGAGAATCACAAACTTTAACACAAGTATTTCTCAAATTCACAACTACTTACTAGCATGACTATAATATCACCATCTTCATATCTCAAAACAATCATAAGGAATCAAACTTCTCATAGTATTCAATGGACTTTATATGAAAGTTTTATTATATCCCTCTTGGATGCCTATCATATTAGGACTAATTTTATAACCAAAGCAAATTACCATGCTGTTTTAAAGACTCTCAAAATAATATAAGTGAAGTGCGAGATTTCATCAATTTCTATAAAATAAAACACCGCCGTGCTCTGAAAAGATATAAGTTAAGCACTAGAGCAAATTTGCCCTAGCTCAAAAGATATAAGTGAAGCACATAGAGTATTCTAATAAATCACGATTCATGTGTGTCTCTCTCAAAATATGTGTACATCAAGGATGATTGTGGCAAACTAAAAAGCAAAGACTCAAATCATACAAGACACTCCAAGCAAAATACATATCATGTGGTGAATAAAAGTATAGCATCAACTAAAGTTACCGATAGACGAAGGCGAAAGAGGGGATGCCTTCCGGGGCATCCCCAAGCTTGGGCTCTTGGTTGTCCTTGAATATTACCTTGGGGTGCCTTGGGCATCCCCAAGCTTAGGCTCTTGCCACTCCTTATTCCATAGTCCATGAAATCCTTACCCAAAACTTGAAAACTTCACAACACAAAACTCAACAGAAAGTCTCATAAGCTCCGTTAGTATAAGAAAATAAACCATCACCTTTGCTACTTTTGTGAACTCCTTATTTATTTATATTGGTGTAATATCTACTGTATTACAACTTTTCCATGGTTCATAGCCCCCGATATTACCCATAGATTCATCAAAATAAGCAAACAAGACAAAGAAAACAGAATCTGTCAAAAACAGAACAGTCTGTAGCAATCCGGAACTCTCGAATACTTCTATAACTCCAAAAATATTAGGACGACCTAAGCAATTTGTTTATTAATCTTCTGCAAAAAGAATCAAATCAAACCACTCTTCTGTGAATTATGAAAATTATTTTCCTGGGCGCAAAAGTTTTTGTTTTTCAGCAAGATCAAATCAACTATTACCGTAAGCTATCCCAAAGGTCTTACTTGGCACAAACACTAATTAAAACATAAAACCACATCTAACCAGAGGCTAGATTAATTATTAATTGCTAAACAGAAACTAAAAAGCAAAAACAAAAATAAAATTTGGTTGCCTCCCAACAAGCGCTATTCCTTAAAGACTTTTAGCTAGGCATTGCTAATTTCGATGATGCTCACATAAAAGATAGAAATTGAAACACAAAGAGAGCATCATAAAACATGTGAAAACACATGTGATTATAACATACTTCCTATGCATAGGCATCTTATAGGCAAACAAATTATCAATACAAGCAAAAACCACCATATGCAAGGAAGAAGAAAGAAACAATAGCAATCTCAACATAACGAGAGGTAATTTTGTAACATGAAGATTTGTACAACCATATTTTTGTCTCTCATAATAATTACATGTGGGATCATATTCAAATCAAAATTATAACTATCACATAAAATATTCTCTTTATAAACCACATGCATGCAAAGTTGACACTCTTCGAAAATAGTGGGATTAAGATTAACTAAAGTCATGACCTCTCCAAACCCACTTTTATCAAAAAATTCATAAGATTGAACGTACTCCAAATTTGTGGGACCTAAAGTTGACACTCTTCCAAAACCACTTTCAATATTATTGCATACATTATTATCAATCTCATTTTCATCATGGGACTTAAATAATTTTTCAAGATCATAAGAAGAATCACCCCAATCATGATCATTGCAACAAATAGTAGACATAGCAAAACAAGCATCCCCAAGCTTAGGGTTTTGCATATCATTAACACAATTGACATAAATAGAACTTATAGTAAAATCATTGCAATCATGCTTTTTTTCAAAGAGCTATCGTGGATCACTTCATAAATTTCTTCATCACAATTTTCTGATTCACGAATGTCAAGCAAAACTTGATATAGATAATCTAGTGCACAAAACTCACTAGCAATTGGTTCATCATAATTGGATCTCTTAAAAAGATTAGGAAGAGGATGAGGATCCATAAATCTTAGGTTATCTAATTTGCAATAAATACACAATTATTCCAACCAAGCAAGCAAACGAGCCAAATAAGACAATCAGGCAAACAAAAATACGAACGGAAGAAGGGCGAAGAATAGGCAAATCTTTTCGAAAATCATTTTGGTAGTGGGGGAGAGGAAAACAAGAGGCGAATGGCGAATAATGTAATGCAAGAGATTAGAGTTTATGATGGGTACTTGGTATCTCTTCACTTGGCGTAGATCTCCCCGGCAATGGCGCCAGACATTCTTCCTGCTACCTCTTGAGCTTGCCTTGGTTTTTCCCTTGAAGAGGAAAGGGCGATGCAACAAAGTAGAGTAAGTATTTCCCTCAGTTTTGAGAACCAAGGTATCAATCCAGTAGGAGACAACGCGCAAGCCACCAAATACCTGCACAAACAAACACCAACTTGCACCGAACACGATAAAGGGGTTCTCAATCCCTTCACGGTTATTTGCAAAGTGAGAACTGATAGTGATAGATAAATGGTAAAGTAATATTTTTGGTATTTTTGGTTTTATGAAATGGAAAGCAAAGATTGCAAAGAAAAGTAAATGGGAAACTAAAATTGTAGATCGGAAACTTATATGATGGAAAGTAGAAGATTACATGATGGAAAATAGACCCGGGGGCCATAGGTTTCACTAGAGGCTTCTCTCAAGATAGAAAATATTACGGTGGGTGAACAAATTACTGCCGGGCAATTGATAGAAAAGCGCAAAGTTATGACGATATCTAAGGCAATGATCATGAATATAGGCATCACGTCTGTGTCAAGTAGACCGAAACGATTCTGCATCTACTACTATTACTCCACGCATCGACCGACTCCTGCCTGCATCTAGAGTATGAAGTTCATGAAGAACAGAGTAACACATTAAGTAAGATGACATGATTTAGAGGAATTAACTCAAGCAATATGATGAAAGCCCCATCTTTTTATCGTCGATGGCAACAATACAATACGTGCCTTGCTGCCCCTACTATCACTGGGAAAGGACACAACATGATTAAATCCACAATTCATCGAATCTCGGCAAACACACTGCAAAAGAGTATTACATCGAATAGATCTCCAAGAACATCGAGGAGAACTTTGTATTGAGAATCAAAGAGAGAGAAAAAGCCATCTAGCTACAAGCTATGGTCCCGTACGTCTGTGGTGAACTACTCACGCTTCATTGGAGAGGTAATGGTGTTGATGTAGAAGCCCTCCGTGATCGAATCCCCCTCATGCAGGATGCCGGAAAAGGCCCCTAGATGGGATCTCATAGGTATAGAAGGTTGCAGCGGTGGAAAAGTGGTTTTGTGGCTCCCCTGGAAGATTTTGGGGTATTTGAGAATATACTAGCAAAAATACCCGTGCGTTGGAACGGAGATGAAAAAATAGCGCACGTCTCTAAAACGATAAGCATTTCAAGACTTTCATACAACAGGAGATGAAAAATAGCACATGTCTCTAAAATGATAAGCATTTCAAGATCTTCCTATGTGCACGCCCACTGTTTTAATATGGCGTACAATGAATCAATTGACAATAGGCGTTTTCAGGGTTTTCAGGCTGCTGTTGTAAACATCAAATTTGGTCTGAGCCAACTTGGTTCAACTTATTAGGTCATTTTGAAATTAAAAAATTTGGACCAAATGCCATGAGCTTAATTTTGAAGTAAATGAAAAGAAATAGTATTGCGATTGTTTAAGAAAGGCGTCGTAGTAGCAAGCAAAACATTATCAACACCTCCCCTTCCACTTGTTTGTGTTAGGCGAGAACAGGAATGTTACCTTATCAACACCTCCCCTTCCACTTGTCGCGACTTGCGTGAACTCCAAACCCTATCTCCCCAACTTCAACATTGCTCCTTTCTGGTCTCATTTCATATGTAGCCAACAACCATCAATGCTTGACACGTTGCAATAGGGGAAACTTTGACGTGTATCCAATAGTACAAAATACATTCGCGGTTTATGAAAATTCTAAGTGCAAAATAGGACCGAGTGCTGCAATTAACATTATAAAATAAATTTGAGTTTGTATGGTATTCGAGAGTTAACCTGAGCTCCCAGTTTGCTTCTGAATCCCTTATCTTACATTTGGTGTGAAATCGATGGGTTGCGACGTTAACCCCAGAAAACAGAAAATGTTACTATTTAAATATGTAACATTTGTCTTATCAAGTTTTCACCAGATTATCGATATGGCACTCCATAGATACACAAAGAGTGGTCAAAATTTTATTGTTGATTTTGGATCGAAATAAGCTTCCTTGGTTTCTAAAAAATAAACAAACTTGCTTCCAATTGAAGAATTAGCTCCGCATATGATGCTCAATGGGAGCAAATAATTGTGTAAATCTATGCAAAACCAAAAGTGAAATACACATTGCAATTTCAAAGAAAAAAAGTTATCATCCTGTCCCGTGTCCCGTCGAATCATCATCAGTGAAATACATGATTCACTTTCTTCTTTGAAATTGATATTAAGAAAGCAATCATCCTGACTCGTGTTCCTGCCATGAGCCTTAACTTTCTCTGCCACTTTGATCTTTGGAAGCTTCTATGAACATTTGAGGGGGTCGCACCTGCAGCCATGGTTGGGGTCGCAACCGCAGAAGTATGTCTGACAAAGAGAGGGACCGAACCAAATTCTAGTGGGTATGTGGGCTCCAAACCATCGGCCTCCCACTTGACTTATTTTGCACCATGAACATGTATGTTGCTAGGGCCGTCTCTAGGAAGTTGAGGCCCTGGAGCAAAATGAAAAATGCGACACTAAATTTTGAAAATTTATAAAAAAATATAGTAACTAAGTTATATAACTTGGTGTTATTTTGTAGAACATATTTAGAAATATATATCCAGTAGTATGCAAGACAGTAAGGATTATAATGCCAAAAAAACAGATATTAAGGATTATACTTAACCAATAAACAGATCAAATATTCTATGGAAAAGCGTTATGATAAATAATGAATATAATTATTATTTTTAATATAAAGTATGGGATCAACTTATGAAAAGTAAATTGATCAATGGAGTCTTGACTTACAACTATACATCTCTCTTGGCTTTTCTTCAATCAGGCCATCGGGGGTAGCGCGCTGACTCCGCCATGGCCAGCCCCTGCACCATGGTAGCACACACACGCTCGGCGGCGGCCATGGCGTCACAGCCCAACCAACTCATGCTCACCACACACACATCACACCCCTCCTCATTGCATATTTTTTCCTCAGGGTCATCATCCACCAACGGTGTATCTTTTTCCTCATTATCGTCATCCATCCATCTTTCGCCTTCCTTTTGCCACACTTGCCTATTGATCCTAGTTGGCTTATTGATTTGAACTTGCAGCCGTATTTAAATTGGTTTATGTGTGTACAAGAAAGCAATGTGGGATTGTTTAATAGGGAATCAAAACCTCTCCTTCGTACAAAAACATGGTGTAGCTCAGTTGGATGCCTCGTTCTGAAATGAACAACATGTCGCGAGTTCGATCTTTGCGGGCTAAATTTTTTGCCTCACGTCTATTGTTTGATGGGCTGAGGCCCATCCTAGCTGGTTGGGGCGTACGGGCCTTGGTTGGCACATCAGCGGAAGGATTTTTCTGCTTCTAACAACGTACGATGACGGACGAAAATTAGGATCGCAAGTACGGACGAAAATTAGGGAGCAAGAAGCAATAGCGCTTTTATTATTAGGTAAAAATAGGCGGAAGAAATAGGTCGGTGGAGTCATGAGGGGCCAACAAGGGTTGATGGCGCGCCCTACCCCCCTGGGTGCGCCCTCCAACCTTGTGGCCGCCTCGTGGCTTTCCTGACGTGCACTCCAAGTCCTCTGGATGTCTTCTGGTCGAAGAAAAATCATCGCGCAAGTTTCATTCCGTTTGGACTCCGTTTGGTATTCCTTTTCTGCGAAACCCTAAAACAAGGAAAAAAACAAAAACTGGCACTGGGCTCTAGGTTAATAGGTTAGTCACAAAAATCATATAAAATAGCATATTAATGCATATAAAACATCCACAACAGATAATATAATAGCATGGAACAATCAGAAATTATAGATACATTGGAGACGTATCAAGGAGCAGAAGGAAATGACAAGCGGTTTTCAGCAAGGTAATGTCTGCAAGCACTGAAATTATAAGTAACGAGTAGTTTCATAGCAAGATAATTTGTAACGAGCAAGTGACGGTAATGGTAACAAAAGTGCAGCAAGGTAGCCCAATCCTTTTGTGGCAAACACTACAAAAAAGACACATCCGTGACATTATGGGCCGAACGAAAAAAAATTATGTCATGCTTATGACACTTCTATGACGATAATTTTGACAAAACCCGGTATCATCATAGATGTGGTGGGCTCCTACTTCTATGACCAAAAATCATGGCAGAAAATGGGCTTTTCGTCCTGGGCGGGCCAGAGACGCAGCTGCATGACATTCTTTGGGCCGTCCATGATGGAAGAAACCGTGGTAGAAGTGAGGGCGAGGAAAATATCGGGGAGTTCCCGGTTACGGTGGGTGGTCGGGGGCCGAGCGATACGCGTTTCTCTCATACACGTATGCGTGTGGATGCGAGGCATTGGGCTCTAACTAAACCCGAGCGAGGTGTTCGCCTACTGAACCCGAGCGATTGCACTACAGGCTACACGTTACTGAACCCGAGCGATCGATCCATCTGGCTGTTAACTGAACCCGATCGAGCGATTCCTTCGCTACAGCTGCTAACTGAAATTGATAGAACCTGCTGCCTCTTGATGAACAGTGAGCGTTGTTGGGGGGTTGGATGAACAGTTCCCGGTGGGGGTTGGATGAACAGGACCCCGTGGTAGTAGAGGCTGTTGCTGCTGGGTGAACAGGACCCCGATCGATCGAGCCGGTTGGGGTTGGATGAACAGGACCCCATGGAGGGCTGGATGAATAGGACGACCCTGTGTAGGGCTGGTTGAACAGTAGCCGGTGGAGGGCTGGATGAACAGTAGCCCGTGGAGGGGTGGTTGAACAGGACCTCGTGGAGAGGGCTTGTTGAACAGTAGCTAGTGAGGAGCGGTGGAGGCTGGATGAACAAGAGCCCGTGGATGAACAGTCGCAGGTGGAGGCTGGAGGAGGTCGACGATGGATGAACAGTAGCCCGTGGAGGCTGGAGGAAGTCGACGGTGGAGATGAACAGTAGCCCGTGGAGTCCCGTTTTGCGATACGCCACACCCCTCCCGATGAACAGGACCCCCGTTTCGACCGTAGCGCTCCAATACAAGTCTGTTTCCTCCGTTTTGCGGTACGCCACACCCCTCCCGATCAACAGGACCCCGTTTCGACTGTAGGAGGTCCAAGAGAAGTCCGTTTCCTCCGTTTTGCGGTACGCCACACCCCTCTCGGTGAATAGGATCCCGTTTCGACCGTAGGCGGTCGAACACAAGGCCATTTCCTCCGTTCTGCGGTACGCCAGGCCTCGTTTCGGCTGTTTCGTCCAAGCCGGTTGGCTCCTGATGAACACGACGCATTCCGTTGCCTCCCGATTAACACGACGACGCAGTGTCTCCGTTCCGACCCAGCCATGTACACAAGCCCTGGCCATACGTATGCGCGAGTAGGCGTTCGAGACCCCGCCCGTATGTACGTACGTGGCCGTATTTACTTTCTTGCACCCTGGTTGTACGTACATGTACATGCTACGTGCGCGCCTCTACTATGGCACATGCCCTTCCTTACTCGGCCACGGTTCATCGCTACAGCCTGCAGACAGACCGATCGACCAGTATGTACGTACACGTTCGCGACCAGAATGACAACGCTACGTACGCTTCGACCAGGTGGGTCCCGACTATCAGGGAGGATAAGGAGGCACTTCCTTGCATGCGAAGATATAGCTGGTGGGTCCCAACAGTTAGGGGGGGGACTTTTTTTTGCGAAATTCGGTGGCCCGTCCGGTGGGTCCCTGCTGTCAGGTGGAGTAATCATTATTTTGCGCGTAATAAGGAGGCACTTCCTTGCTGTGGCCGTGGACCCAGCTGTTAGCCTCTCCACGTACAATACTCTTCCGATGGAAGTTGTTCCTTGACCACATTGACCATGCCGCGCCGAGAGCGCCAACATAGTGGAAGATAGTGAGGCCTAGGAAGGGACGACGCGGAGCCGGGGAAGACGTGGCAGTGGATACCCACGCGGAGAGGAGTACGAGGGTTCACTGGTTTCGGCTGCGTTGTGAGGCTGTCGTCGCCGTAGAATAACAGGGGGTGTGAGTGAGTAGAAGGATGGCCTGGCCAGCGGTGGGAGTAGTAGGGGGCCGTGAGACCTCCGCGGTAGCACAGCCAGCAACGGGAGGCAGGAGCAGGCGGCACGACCGGCGCTGGTTTGGGCGGCTAGAGCAAGAAGACTAGAGGTTGAAGAAGCACTACGGCCGTTGGATGGACATCGTACGGTCACTGGAGCTAGAATCGTTCATATTGACTAAGTTGACAAAGCCCTCCGTCCCTGTCAACTTAGTAGGCCCAAAAGTCAGCCTCCCACTACGATGGGTCCCAGCTAGCAGGGGGAGTATTCATTTTTTTGTGCGTAATAAGGAGGCACTTCCTTGCGTGCGAAGATATAGCTGGTGGGTCCGAGCGGACAACGGGGGAACGGTTTTTTCGCAAAGACGCCCTTCCGGTGGGTCCCTGCTGTTAGGTGGAGGAATCATTATTTTGCGCGTAATAAGGAGGCATTTCCTTGTGTGCGGCCGTGGACCCAGCTGTCAGCCTCTCCATGTACAGTCCACCTCCGATGGATGTCATTCGTTGACCACGTTGACCATGCCGCGCCGAGAGCACCAGGGCGGTGGACGACAGCGAGGCCTAGGAAGGGAATGACACGGAGCAAAGGAAGACTCGGCAGTGGTTGCCCACGCGGTGGGGAGTACGAGGGTTTACTGGTCCTGCTGCCGTCGTCGGAAAATAACAAGAGGTGTGGGTGAATAGAGGAATGTCCTGGCCAGCGATGGAGTAGGGTGGGACAGTGCGACCTGTGCGGCAGCACAGCCGGCCACGGGAGGCGGGAGCAGGCAGTCCCACCGGCGCTGGTTTAGGTGGCTGGAGCAAGAAGATCAAATATTGAAGAAGCAACACGGTCGTTGGTTTAACATCCAACGGTCACTGCTGCTAGAATTGTTTGTGGACTAAGTTGACAAAGCCTTTCGTACACGTCAACCTAGTGGACCCACAAGTCAGCCTCCAAATCTTTCCCAAACAGCATACAACCCAAAATTTCTAGCCAGTTCAAATTAATTTAAAAACTAAACATACCTGAATTTAAATCCAATGAAATTTTACCCGCACAAAAACAATGAAATTTAAATTTCAAGTTCCGAAGGAGAAAAGTATTTTGGAACTAATTGCATGTTTGCTGTATTTTTTCATTTTACAATCCACTTATTATTACTTATAGCCCATTTCTTATTACTTATAGCCCATTTTCTGGGCAAGCCCGAATAAATCCCTCTTCGTCTTGAAAGATTTCCGGCCCAACAGGGCGTGGAAAAGCAAGTAGGCCTACGTTGGTTATTCTACAAAAAACAAAATAGCCGGGCTAGCCATTTTCAGAAAGGAAAAAAGCAAACTGGGCTGGTCATGTGGTAAACATATGAAATAAAAGCCTGGGCTAGATAGGCCACAGCTCCCGCACAACCCAGTTGATACCCTTGTCCGTCCCAAAAAACAAAATTACTGCGCGCGCTGCTGGGTCCCTACTGTCATCCTCACCATGTACAGTCATCTCCTTATTCCTCTCGGTTGTTGACCATGTTGACAACACCGGAGGGCGGCGTCGTGGTGAGCAAACCAAGGCGGAGGACGATGGTGAGGCCTCAGACGGGAACGAACAGGAGCCAAGGAAAATGCGCAGAGTTTTAGGGTGCGATGGGGCCATGATGCGTGCGCGGCAGCACAGCTAGCCGTGGGAGGCGGGAGCAGGCAGTCCCGCCGGCGCTGGTTTGGCTTTGGCAGCTGGAGGAAGAAGAGACTGAAGAAACACGACAGACGTTGAATGTCAATCCAACGGTCAAGGTTGGCACAATCGTTTGTTGGCTAAGCCGACACCAAGTAGCATACTTTTTAATATATAGGAAGAAAAGAAAAACTGGGCTCGTTCGCCTGATAACATTCCCGAAAGTGCGATCGTTTGATCTTGCGTCGCAACTAAAACTGTGAGGAAAATCCATTTGTCTGCCGTCCTCCTCCCAGGAAACGTTCGCCACATAAGTGACAAGCACCCTTGGTTTTCAACCGAGAGGTCTTAGGCTCGAGTCCCAGGAACTCTCAATTTTGTCCTCTTTCCTTCCTCGCAAAAAAAAGAAAGAAAATCAAAGACTTGAGAAGGCGTACAGAACAAGCTAGTGTACCAGTAAAGAGATGTTGCTGAGTTTTAGAAAAAAAGAGAGACGTGCTCCTGTAGCTGGTTCGAATCCAAACCTAGACTATGACTATATATGGTGCTATGCTACTCTGCAAGTAATGAAACTGGCATATCCAACATTCGCTTCTCCTCTTCTTTACTTACTCTTCCTAGCATCAGAAGCTCTGGCCACAGAAACCATGTCCGCTGGCTGCTCGTCCATCTGCTCTTTAGCAGGCAATAACCAGATATGCATCAAGTTGCCACCCGTACCATCGCCTGTGGGTCTCATCACACCCCCGCCGGCACACGCACCGCAGCCGGTTGCTCATCGCAACTCGCTGCCATTGGTGTGGTGCCCCTGCTACAAATCTCGCAGAGTCATGCGTCGCATCTCAACCACAATCCTCAACCTTGGCCAAGTCTTCTACAAATGCCTGAATCATGGGGTAATAATATGGTTAATTGTTGTTCTGCTGCTTTCAGTTGCTGATTTTTTTAATAGATTGGTTGATGATCTTCCAATTTGATTCGTGCAGAAAAGGGAAGATTCATGTGATTTGTATTTCTGGGAAGTTGCTGATGTGGCGGAATGCAACTACGTTGATTATTTGGTTAGCCGAGGAATCCCAATACCAGCAGGTTGGGGTGTTGGACAAGTAACTGAAGGAACAACAGAAGAGGAAGATGTAGAGCAGAAGGTTAAACATGCAGTTCCTCCGATCATGGCCAAGCAACAGCTGCTGAACGGCCTTGACAGCAATGAGGAGATGAAAGAGCTTGTGAAGATAATGGGAAAAATCAGTGTGCTATGTGGGATGATTGTCTCTTTATTTGAAGTGTATGTAGCACTCGTGATGTATTCAGTGGCTATGACATGAGCACTTTGCTAAAACTAGTAATGAAAGAAACCTGTTTAGCAGGCTGGGCGTAGTGTTGTGAACATCTAATGATTTCTATTAACGGATATCGGGGGGTATCCCTTTTTGCTCATAAATAAATAAATAGTAGATGCCCTTTTGCTAATAAATAAATAAACTAGGAGAGGCCCTGTCGGGTCTGCTTTGTTCCCATTCGAAGACGTTGAGCAAACTGCAGTCCAACAGCAAACTATGTCATCAAATTCAATTTTCACAGCCAAATATGAGTACAACTAAACAACAATGTCATCATGTTTTAGTCATCATACAATCACCAAACACAAATCAACATACATAATAAGTGATGTTCTCACAGCAAAATACTACTAAACAACAAGTTCATCAGGTTTTAGTTGTCATAACAAACAATTTCACATAGTAGATAAAAAAGTCTCCTGACAGGAAAATATGACAAAAGCAATCTAATCATCGTCCGCAGCAGCAGCGTTAACATCTTCGCCATGTGTATCAGTCTGAATCGTAATTCCCCACAGTGTCATCTTCTTCGTCATCCTTAATGTCCTCGAACGTTGGCTTCTTCTTGATCAACTCTTGTATGTCCACAGCCCAATGGGTAATCTTTTCGCCAGCACCATTGACATGATGGTTCTCAAAGATATTAGGAACATCAGCGGAACCTTGTACATCAGGAGCAGTGTAATCATCATCTTGTTGTGCAACTTCATTAGACGAATTCCTCTGCTCAAACCTTTCCAATACTCTCCAGTCATCGCTACATGCAAATGTGTCTTCCAAGAAAAATATATGTGTTGCTTGATTTGCCAAAATAAAAGGCTCGTTGGTCTGGTACGCCGCCTTAACATTGATGGATTTGAAATAATCATCAGCTCTGGTTTTTGCGATCCTAGAAAACAGGTTATACCAACGACAGTACAATAGAACCACACACTGATGAACCTTGAAACTAGAGATATACTTGTAGCGATGTCCATAATGCTGACACACACAGTACTTGAAGGATTTATAACAGAGTGCAATCACACACTTATTACATCGTATGTCTCAAAAGAGAACTTATTACAATAAATATGGCTTAAGGCCATCTAAATAAGATAACAGCGGAAGGCTTGGAAGATAAGTGAGTCCATCAACTCCAACGGCATAGCTGAGTGCACGACAATGACCTAGCGCACCTAAGTCATCGTCTGAAAAGTCTGCAACATAATACGTTGCAGCCCGAAAATGGGTCAGCACATGGAATATGCTGGCATAGTAACACAATAGTGAAGGAAATATGCCCTAGAGGCAATAATAAAGTTATTATTTATTTCCTTATATCATGATAAATGTTTATTATTCATGCTAGCATTGTATTAACTGGAAACATGATACATGTGTGAATAGATAGACAAACAGAGTGTCACTAGTATGCCTCTACTTGACTAGCTCGTTGATCAAAGATGGTTATGTTTCCTAGCCATAGACATGAGTTGTCATTTGATTAACGGGATCACATCATTAGGAGAATGATGTGATTGACTTGACCCATTCCGTTAGCTTAGCACACGATCGTTTGGTATTCTGCTATTGCTTTCTTCATGACTTATACATGTTCCTATGACTATGAGATTATGCAACTCCCGTTTACCGGAGGAACACTTTGTGTGCTACCAAACGTCACAACGTAACTGGGTGATTATAAAGGTGCTCTACAGGTGTCTCCAAAGGTACTTGTTGGGTTGGCGTATTTCGAGATTAGGATTTGTCACTCCGATTGTCGGAGAGGTATCTCTGGGCCCACTCGGTAATGCACATCACTATAAGCCTTGCAAGCAATGCAACTAATGAATTAGTTGCGGGATGATGTATTACAGAACGAGAAAAGAGACTTTCCGGTAACGAGATTGAACTAGGTATTGAGATACCGACGATCGAATCTCGGGCAAGTAACATACCGATCACAAAGGGAACAACGTATGTTGTTATGCGGTTTGACCGATAAAGATCTTCGTAGAATATGTGGGAGCCAATATGAGCATCCAGGTTCCGCTATTGGTTATTGACCGGAGACGTGTCTCGGTCATATCTACATAGTTCTCGAACCCGTAGGGTCCGCACGCTTAACGTTTCGATGACGGTTATATTATGAGTTTATGTGTTTTGATGTACCGAAGGTAGTTCGGAGTCCCGGATGCGATCGGGGACATGACGAGGAGTCTCGAAATGGTCGAGACATGAAGATTGATATATTGGAAGCCTTTGTTTGGATATCGGAAGTGTTCTGGGTGAAATCGGGATTTTACCGGAGTACCGGGAGGTTACCGGAACCCCCCGGGAGGCTTATGGGCCTTAGTGGGCCTTAGTGGGAAAGAGAGGGCAGCAAGGGGCGCGCCCCCCCTGGTCCAAACCGAATTGGTGGGGCAAGGGGGCCGGCCCCCCTTCCTTCTCTCTTTTCCCCCCTCCCCAATCCTATTCCAACTAGGAAAGGGGGGAAGTCCTACTCCCAGTGGGAGTAGGACTCCTCCTGGCGCCTCCTCCTCCTGGCCGCCGCCCCCTCCCCTTGGCTCCTTTATATACGGGGGTAGGGGGGCACCTCTAGACACACAATTGATTTGAGCTTTTAGCCGTGTGAGGTGCCCCCCTCCACCATATTCCACCTCGATAATACTGTAGCGGTGCTTAGGCGAAGCCCTGCGTTGGTAGAACGTCAACATCGTCACCACGCCGTTGTGCTGACGAAACTCTCCCTCAACACTCGACTGGATCGGAGTTCGAGGGACGTCATCGAGCTGAACGTGTGCAGAACTCGGAGGTGCCGTACGTTCGGTACTTGATCGGTCGGATCGTGAAGACGTACGACTACATCAACCGCGTTGTCCTAACGCTTCCGCTTTCGGTCTACGAGGGTACGTGGACACACTCTCCCCTCTCGTTGCTATGCATCACCATGATCTTGCGTGTGCGTAGGATTTTTTTTGAAATTACTACGTTCCCCAACAGTGGCATCCGAGCCTGGTTTTATGTGTTGATGTTATGCACGAGTAGAACACAAGTGAGTTGTGGGCGATATAAGTCATACTGCTTACCAGCATGTCATACATTGGTTCAGCGGTATTGTGAGATGAAGCGGCCCGGACCAACATTACGCGTACGGTTACGCGAGACCGGTTTCACCGTTGCGAGCACTCGTTGCTTAAAGGTGACTGGCGGGTGTCTGTCTCTCTCACTTTAGTTGAATCGAGTGTGGCTACGCCCGGTCCTTGCGAAGGTTAAAACAACACCAACTTGACAAACTATCGTTGTGGTTTTGATGCGTAGGTAAGAACGGTTCTTGCTAAGCCCATAGCAGCCACGTAAAACTTGCAACAACAAAGTAAAGGACGTCTAACTTGTTTTTGCAGGGCATGTTGTGACGTGATATGGTCAAAGCATGATGCTATATTTTATTGTATGAGATGATCATGTTTTGTAACCGAGTTATCGGCAACTGGCAGGAGCCATGTGGTTGTCGCTTTATTGTATGCAATGAAATCGCGATGTAATGCTTTACTATATCACTAAGCGGTAGCGATAGTCGTGAAAGCATAAGATTGGCGAGACGACAACGATGCTACGATGGAGATCAAGGTGTCGCGCCGGTGACGATGGTGATCATGACGGTGCAATGATGCTATGATGGAGATCAAGATGCCGCGCCGATGACGATGGTCATCATGACAGTGCTTTGGAGATGGAGATCACAAGCACAAGATGATGATGGCCATATCATATCACTTATATTGATTGCATGTGATGTTTATCTTTTATGCATCTTGTTCTGCTTAGAACGACGGTAGCATTATAAGATGATCTCTCACTAAATTATCAAGTAAAAAGTGTTCTCCCTGAGTATGCACCGTTGCGAAAGTTCTTCGTGCTGAGACACCACGTGATGATCGGGTGTGATAGGCTCTACATTCAAATACAACGGGTGCAAACAGTTGTGCACGCGGAATACTCAGGTTAAACTTGACGAGCCTAGCATATAACAGATATGGCCTCGGAACACTGAGACCGAAAGGTCGAGCGTGAATCATATAGTAGATATGATCAACATAGTGATGTTCACCATTGAAACTACTCCGTCTCACGTGATGATCGGACACGGTTTAGTTGATTTGGATCACGTGATCACTTAGAGGACTAGAGGGATGTCTATCTAAGTGGGAGTTCTTAAGTAATATGATTAAATTGAACTTAAATTTATCATGAACTTAGTACCTGATAGTATCTTGCTTATCTATGTTGTTGTAGATAGATGGCCCGTGCTGTTGTTCCGTTAAATTTTAATGCGTTCCTAGAGAAAGCAAAGTTGAAAGATGATGGTGGCAATTACACGGACTGGGTCCGTAACTTGAGGATTATCCTCATTGCTGCACAAAAGAATTACGTCCTGGAAGCACCGCTGGGTGCCAGGCCTGCTGCAGGAGCAACACCAGATGTTATGAACATTTGGCAGAGCAAAGCTGATGACTACTCGATAGTTCAGTGTGCCATGCTTTACGGCTTAGCACCGGGTCTTCAACGATGTTTTGAACGTCATGGAGCATATGAGATGTTCCAGGAGCTGAAGTTAATATTTCAAGCAAATGCCCGGATTGAGAGATATGAAGTCTCCAATAAGTTCTATAGCTGCAAGATGGAGGAGAATAGTTCTGTCAGTGAGCATATACTCAAGATGTCTGGGTATAATAATCACTTGATTCAGTTGGGAGTTAATCTTCCAGATGATAGCGTCATTGACAGAATTCTTCAATCACTGCCACCAAGCTACAAGAGCTTCGTGATGAACTATAATATGCAAGGGATGAAAAAGACTATTCCCGAGCTCTTCGCGATGCTAAAGGCTGTGGAGGTAGAAATCAAAAAGGAGCATCAAGTGTTGATGGTTAACAAAACCACCAGTTTCAAGAAAAAGGGCAAAGGGAAGAAGAAGGGGAACTTCAAGAAGAACAGCAAGCAAGTTGCTGCTCAGGAGAAGAAACACAAGTCTGGACCTAAGCCTGAGACTGAGTGCTTCTACTGCAAGCAAACTGGTCAGTGGAAGCGGAACTGCCCCAAGTATTAGGCGGATAAGAAGGATGGCAAGGTGAACAAAGGTATATATGATATACATGTTATTGATGTGTACCTTACTAGTACTCGCAGTAGCACCTGGGTATTTGATACTGGTTCTGTTGCTAATATTTGCAACTCGAAACAGGGGCTACGGATTAAGCGAAGATTGGCTAAGGACGAGGTGACGATGCGCGTGGGAAATGGTTCCAAAGTCGATGTGATCACGGTCGGCACGCTACCTCTACATCTACCTTCGGGATTAGTTTTAGACCTAAATAATTGTTATTTGGTGCCAGCGTTAAGCATGAACATTATATCTGGATCTTGTTTAATGCGAGACGGTTATTCATTTAAATCAGAGAATAATGGTTATTCTATTTATATGAGTAATATCTTGTATGGTCATGCACCCTTGAAGAACGGTCTATTTTTGTTGAATCTCGATAGTAGTGATACACATATTCATAATATTGAAACCAAAAGATGCAGAGTTGATAATGATAATGCGACTTATTTGTGGCACTGCCGTTTAGGTCATATCGGTGTAAAGCGCATGAAGAAACTCCATACTGATGGACTTTTGGAACCTCTTGATTATGAATCACTTGGTACTTGCGAACCATGCCTCATGGTCAAGATGACTAAAACGCCGTTCTCCGGAACTATGGAGCGAGCAACTGATTTATTGGAAATCATACATACTGATGTATGTGGTCCAATGAATGTTGAGGCTCGCGGCGGGTATCGTTATTTTCTCACCTTCAGAGATGATTTGAGCAGATATGGGTATATCTAATTAATGAAGCATAAGTCTGAAACATTTGAAAAGTTCAAAGAATTTCAGAGTGAAGTGGAAAATCATCGTAACAAGAAAATAAAGTTTCTACGATCTGATCATGGAGGAGAATATTTGAGTTACGAGTTTGGTCTTCATTTGAAACAATGCGGAATAGTTTCGCAACTCACGCCACCCGGAACACCACAACGTAATGGTGTGTCCGAACGTCGTAATCGTACTTTACTAGATATGGTGCGATCTATGATGTCTCTTACTGATTTACCGCTATCGTTTTGGGGTTATGCTCTAGAGGCTGCTGCATTCACGTTAAATAGGGCACCATCTAAATCCGTTGAGACAACGCCTTATGAACTGTGGTTTGGCAAGAAACCAAAGTTGTCGTTCGTTAAAGTTTGGGGCTGCGATGCTTATGTGAAAAAGCTTCAACCTGATAAGCTCGAACCCAAATCGGAGAAATGTGTCTTCATAGGATACCCAAAAGAGACTGTTGGGTACACCAAGACTTTTGTTGCTAAGTTTGGATCCTTTCTAGAGAAGGAGTTTCTCTCGAAAGAAGTGAGTGGGAGGAAAGTAGAGCTTGATGAGATAACTGTATCTACTCCCTTGTAGGAAAGTAGTTCATCACAGAAATCTGTTCCTGTGACTCCTACACCAATTAGTGAGGAAGTTAATGATGATGATCATGAAACTTCAGATCAAGTAACTACTGAACCTCGTAGATCAACCAGAGCAAGATCTGCACCAGAGTGGTACGGTAATCCTGTTCTGGAAGTTATGTTACTAGACCATGACGAACCAACGAACTATGAAGAAGCGATGGTGAGCCCAGATTCCGCAAAATGGCTTGAGGCCATGAAATCTGAGATGGGATCCATGTATGAGAACAAAGTGTGGACTTTGGTTGACTTGCCCGGTGATCGGCAAGCAATTGAGAATAAATGGATCTTCAAGAAGAAGACTGACGCTAACGGTAATGTTACTGTCTACAAAGCTCGACTTGTTGCAAAAGGCTTTCGACAAGTTCAAGGGATTGACTACGATGAGACTTTCTCACCAGTAGCGATGCTTAAGTCTGTCTGAATCATGTTAGCAATTGCCGCGTTTTATGATTATGAAATTTGGCAAATGGATGTAAAAACGGCATTCCTGAATGGATTTCTGGAAGAAGAGTTGTATATGATGCAACCAGAAGGTTTTATCGATCCAAAGGGAGCTAACAAAGTGTGCAAGCTCCAGCGATCCATATATGGACTGGTGCAAGCCTCTCGGAGTTGGAATAAACATTTTGATAGTGTGATCAAAGCATATGGTTTTATACAGACTTTTGGAGAAGACTGTATTTACAAGAAAGTGAGTGGGAGCTCTGTAGCATTTCTGATAATATATGTGGATGACATATTGTTGATCGGAAATGATATAGAATTTCTGGATAGCATAAAGGGGTATTTGAACAAGAGTTTTTCAATGAAAGACCTCGGTGAAGCTGCTTATATATTGGGCATCAAGATCTATAGAGATAGATCAAGACGCTTGATTGGACTTTCACAAAGCACATACCTCGACAAAGTTTTGAAGAAGTTCAAAATGGATCAGGCGAAGAAAGGGTTCTTGCCTATGTTGCAGGGTGTGAAGTTGAGTAAGACTCAATGCCCGACCACTGCAGAAGATAGAGAGAAGATGAAAGATGTTCCCTATGCTTCAGCCATAGGCTCTATCATGTATGCAATGCTGTGTACCAGACCTGATGTGTGCCTTGATATTAGTTTAGCAGGGAGGTACCAAAGTAATCCAGGAGTGGATCACTGGACAGCGGTCAAGAACATCCTAAAATACCTGAAAAGGACTAAGGATATGTTTCTCGTTTATGGAGGTGACAAAGAGCTCGTCGTAAACGGTTACGTCGACGCAAGATTTGACACTGATCCGGACGATTCTAAATCGCAAACCGGATACGTGTTTATATTGAACGGTGGAGCTGTCAGTTGGACGAGTTCTAAACAAAGCGTCGTGGCGGGATCTACGTGTGAAGCGGAGTACATAGCTGCTTCGGAAGCAGAAAATGAAGGAGTCTGGATGAAGGAGTTCATATCCGATCTAGGTGTCATACCTAATACATCGGATCCAATGAAAATCTTTTGTGACAATACTGGTGCCATTGCCTTGGCAAAGGAATCCAGATTTCACAAGAGAACCAAACACATCAAGAGACGCTTCAACTCCATCAGGGACCAAGTCCAGGTGGGAGACATAGAAATTTGCAAGATACATACGGATCTGAATATTGCAGACCCGTTGACTAAGCCTCTTCCACGAGCAAAACATGATCAGCACCAAGGCTCCATGGGTGTTAGAATCATTACTGTGTAATCTAGATTATTGACTCTAGTGCAACTGGGAGACTGAGGGAAATATGCCCTAGAGGCAATAATAAAGTTATTATTTATTTCCTTATATCATGATAAATGTTTATTATTCATGCTAGAATTGTATTAACCGGAAACATGATACATGTGTGAATACATAGACAAACATAGTGTCACTAGTATGCCTCTACTTGACTAGCTCATTGATCAAAGATGGTTATGTTTCCTAGCCATAGACATGAGTTGTCATTTGGTTAACGGGATCACATCATTAGGAGAATGATGTGATTGACTTGACCCATTCCGTTAGCTTAGCACACGATCGTTTGGTATTCTGCTATTGCTTTCTTCATGACTTATACATGTTCCTATGACTATGAGATTATGCAACTCCCGTTTACCGGAGGAACACTTTGTGTGCTACCAAACGTCACAACGTAACTGGGTGATTATAAAGGTGCTCTACAGGTGTCTCCAAAGTTACTTGTTGGGTTGGCGTATTTCGAGATTAGGATTTGTCACTCCGATTGTCGGAGAGGTATCTCTGGGCCCACTCGGTAATGCACATCACTATAAGCCTTGCAAGCAATGCAACTAATGAGTTAGTTGTGGGATGATGTATTACAGAACGAGTAAAGAGACTCGCCGGTAACGAGATTGAACTAGGTATTGAGATACCGACGATCGAATCTCGGGCAAGTAACATACCGATGACAAAGGGAACAACGTATGTTGTTATGCGGTTTGACCGATAAAGATCTTCGTAGAATATGTGGGAGCCAATATGAGCATCCAGGTTCCTCTATTGGTTATTGACCGGAGACATGTCTCGGTCATGTCTACATAGTTCTCGAACCCGTAGGGTCCGCACGCTTAATGTTTCGATGACGGTTATATTATGAGTTTATGTGTTTTGATGTACCGAAGGTAGTTCAGAGTCCTGGATGAGATCGGGGACATGACGAGGAGTCTCAAAATGGTCAAGACATGAAGATTGATATATTGGAAGCCTATGTTTGGATATCGGAAGTGTTCCGGGTGAAATCGGGATTTTACCGGAGTACAGGGAGGTTACCGGAACCCCCCGGGAGGCTTATGGGCCTTAGTGGGAAAGAGAGGGCAGCAAGGGGCGCCCCCCCCTGGCCCAAACCGAATTGGTGGGGCAAGGGGGCCGGCCCCCCTTCCTTCTCTCTTTCCCCCCCTCCCCAATCCTATTCGAACTAGGAAAGGGGGGAAGTCCTACTACCAGTGGGAGTAGGACTCCTCCTGGCGCCTCCTCCTCCTGGCCGCCGCCCCTCCCCTTGGCTCCTTTATATATGGGGGTAGGGGGGCACCTCTAGACACACAATTGATTTGATCTTTTAGCCATGTGCGGTGCCCCCCTCCACCATATTCCACCTCGCTAATACTGTAGCGGTGCTTAGGCGAAGCCCTGTGTCGGTAGAACGTCAACATCGTCACCACGCCGTTGTGCTGACGAAACTCTCCTCAACACTCGACTGGATTGGAGTTCGAGGGACGTCATCGAGCTGAACGTGTGCAGAACTCGGAGGTGCCGTACGTTCGGTACTTGGTCGGTCGGATCGTGAAGACTTACGACTACATCAACCGCGTTGTGCTAACGCTTCCGCTTTCGGTCTACGAGGGTACATGGACACACTCTCCCCTCTCGTTGCTATGCATCACCATGATCTTGCGTGTGCGTAGGATTTTTTTTGAAATTACTACGTTCCCCAACAAATAGAGCAATGAACAGAAATAAATGCTATCACTACATGCATATATGGCTGGTGGAGGCTCTATGGTTAGTATGTTTTGTGAAAAGCTAATTTTTCCCTACATCAAAGGAATATATTTCATTTAACTAGCATGGTAGTTGAACAACATTAAGAAGGTACCTCCAACTCAATCCTAATTAAAAGTAATTATCAACCCAACAAATTAAATTAGAGTGATGAGATCCTTATGATAATCCAAGTACTAGATACTCAAGATGTCCATCACCGGGGACACGGCTAACCATGATTAGATTGTACACTCTGTAGAGGTTTGCCCAATTTTCCCCACAAGACTCGATCTCCTCCGTTGGATTTCTCGCACTACATGGTGTTTGAGAAACGGATGACCGAGACACAGTCTTTCAGAAACATTAACTCTAACCCTGGGTAGACAGTACCAACCTACATCCCCTACATCTGCTAGTCTACCACTGGAAGAGGTCATGCAACATACTCAACTATGCTAGAGCCCATAATGGCTTGTGGCTACACACGTAAGTTTCTAACATGAAAAATCTTAAGATCCCTTTGAGCCTGGGTGGCGGACGATAGGATGATCACTCGGGTACTCCGGGATATCCTAGGACAACACTGGATTCTTCAGGTGCCCAAAACAAGCAATCAACCCAGATGTGTATTAAGGTAGCCACCTTAAGTTGAACCATTAAGTCACAATCTCACATCTGTCTCATATCTACTTCCCAATACCCACAAGTTAAAACACATCCTAATCATGCAGTGTTTGAGGATTGAAAACTAATGCACAAAAACTGGGTATGAAAAGAGTATAATCAATGTGTTACTTTACTTGCTCACGATCTGCAAAACCTAGTGACTCGTAGTAGCACGCTTCGCACTCCGGGAATTCTACCGCAAACAAACAATAGCATACATAAGCAATCAATCAAAGATGCACGGGTAAACTCAGAGAAGAAAATCGAATCTGAAAACTCAACTGAAAAGATTCGAATTGCAAAAAGAATAAAATCAAACGGAGCGACGAAACTCAAATTACGAACAAAACAAGGTCTGTTTACTAATCTGGAATAAAGTCAAATTTCACAGTACCAAAATCATGTTCAAGTTGGTTAAATAGAAAGAGGACTTCGAGACAAAGATCTAGGCGCTTGTTTCACCTGATTTGGATAAACGAGCGAAAAAATAAACTAAAACGAAGATCAGGGCAGAAATCGCGATCGAAAATAATCGCGGAAAAACCCTGGAAAAATAAAACAAGACGAACAGGCTAACGAACGAACGTTCGCTGTCTGCGGCTAACTGACGAATAACGTTCGTTAAAATGAACGTACGGACGAACGTCCGCTATATAACTAAAGCCAACGAAAAAAACCAAACCGAATCGATTTTTTTTGAAACAAACCGATCTGGTTTTACCGGAAAAACCGACGACGAAAAACCGCGGCGGCGGCGAACTCCGGCGGGCGGCGCGGCGGGGCGGCGGCGGCGGCCGACGGCGCAGCGTGCGGCGGCGGCGGCTCGGGCGGCGCTAGGGTTCGGGAGGCGCGGGCACGGGCTGGCGGGGCCTCGGGCGCGGCTTATAAAGCCCCGGCCGGAGGTGTCCGGCTCGGGCACGGCCCGTTAAGTCGGTTCACTTTTTTTTAATAAAATTCTGACGCAGGAAAACAAATAAAAGAAATACTAAACAGAGTGTAAAAATCCTGAAATAAATTTTCACCGTCCTCTAATAATATTACAGACAAAGTGAACATTTATTTGGGCCCCTAATGAATTTTGAAAAACGCATATTTTTCCTAATTCAAATAAAATAGCAATAAAATCCAAATAAAATTGTTTATTTGATTTTAATATTTTTCCTCCAATATTTCATTATTTTGGAGAAGTCATATTATCTCGTCTCATCTATTTTAATATGAAATATTTTCAGAGAGAAAATAATTAAAACCAAAATGATCCTTGTTTCGATATTCGATAAAATTCAAATATGAAAACAGTGAAATCCCCAACTCTCTCCGTGGGTCCTTGAGTTACTTAGAATTTCGAGGATCGCAAAGCAAGAATGCAATAAATATGTTATGCATGAATGACCTATGTATAACATTCCAAATTGAAAATTTGGGATGTTACAAACCTACCCCCCTTAGGATGAATCTCGCCCTCGAGATTCGGGTTGGCTAGAAAATAGGTGTGGGTGGTCCTTCCGTAGATCATCCTCTCGTTCCCAGGTGGCTTCATCCTCGGTATGGTGGCTCCACTAAACTTTGCAAAACTTGATAACCTTGCTGCGTGTGACTCGACTAGCAAACTCGAGAATCTTGACTGGTTTCTCCTCATAGTTCAGATCACTGTCCAACTGAATTGCTTCCAGGGGCAGGTATCTCTCAGAGGTATATCGGCCATCTCTGCATTTCACTTCTTCAACTGGGAAACATGAAACACATCATGAACTCCTGACAATCCTTCGGGTAACTCCAACTTTTAGGCTACCTCTCCCATACGTTCCTAAACTCGGTATGGTCCTACAAATCTCGGTTCTAACTTTCCCTTGACTCCAAAACGTTTAACTCCTCGCAGAAGTGATACACGAAGGTACGCTCTATCTCCGATTTCATAAACTACCTCCTTGCGCTTTGAGTCAGCATAACTCTTCTGCCTGGACTGAGCTACCTTCAGTCTGTCCCGAATAAACTTAACCTTCTCTTCGGACTCCTTGATCAAATCCGGTCCAAACAACTGACGGTCTCCAACTTCATCCCACATCAACGGTGTCCTGCACCTTCGTCCATACAGGGCTTCGAACGGTGCCATCTTCAAACTGGCCTGGTAGCTATTGTTGTATGAGAACTCCGCGTAGGGCAAATTGTCATCCCAACTAGATCCATAATCTAGCGCACAAGCTCTCAACATGTCCTCCAGAATCTGATTGACTCTCTCAGTCTGTCCATCCGTCTGCGGATGAAAGGCTGTGCTAAACTCTAGCCTTGTACCCAAAGTCTGGTGCAGCTGATTCCAAAACTTTGAAGTAAACTGCGTTCCTCTATCTGATACGATGGTCCTCGGAACTCCATGTAGACATACGATCCTGGTCATATATATCTTGGCCAACTTCGCACTTGTATAGGTGGTTTTCACTGGGATAAAGTGAGCCACTTTGGTCAAGCGATCAACTACTACCCAGAGAGACTCATATCCTAATCGGGTCCTGGGCAGTCCGGTGATGAAATCCATGTCAAGCTTATCCCACTTCCATTCGGGTATCGGCATAGGCTGCAGTAATCCTACTGGCTTTTGATGCTCTGCCTTCACTCTCTGACATACATCACATACGACTACATACTCAGCAATCTCCTTCTTCATACCAGTCCACCAGAAATTCTCTTTCAAATCCAAATACATCTTGGTGTTTCCGGGGTGAATCAAGTATGGTGAGTCATGAGCCTCCTGGAGTATCAACTTCCTGATTTCTGCGTTATTGGGCACATAAACACGGTCCTCAAACCATAAGGTGTCGTGCTCATCCTCACGAAAACCCTTGGTTTTACCTTTGCTCATTCTCTCCTTTATTTCCGCAATCTCTTTATCATCCTTCTGAGCTTCGCGAATCTTTCCCAATAGTGTAGAATGAACTTCCATTGCTGCAACAAAACCTCTAGGAACAATCTCCAAACAAAGTTCTCTCAGATCTTCGGCTAACTCCTTTGGCAAACCTCCGCTTACGAGGGTGTTAACATAACTCTTCCGGCTCAAAACGTATGCTACGACATTGGCCTTTCCTGGATGATAATGCAGTTTCATGTCATAATCCTTTATGAGCTCCAACCATCTCCTCTGCCTGAGGTTCAGCTCCTTCTGTGTGAAAATGTACTTTAAACTCTTGTGATCCGTGTACACATCGCAACGGTTTTCAATAAGAAAATGTCTCCAAGTCTTGAGTGCATGGACTACGGCTGATAACTCCAAATCATGCGTGGCATAATTCAACTCATGCGGTTGAAGTTGTCGTGAGGCATACGAAACAACTCTTCCGTCTTGCATAAGTACACCTCCAAGTCTTAAGCGTGAAGCGTCGCAATACACTTGGAAGTCCTTGCGTACATCTGGCAAAATCAGCACTGGGGCTGTAGTCAAACGTTTCTTCAACTCCTGAAAACTTGCCTCACATTCATCCGACCATTTAAACTTGGTATCCTTCTTCAACAACTCCGTCATGGGCTTCACAATCTTAGAAAAATTCTCAAGGAATCTCCGATAATATCTTGCGAGTCCAAGAAAACTGCGGATCTCGCTAACTGTGGTGGGTGCCAACCACTCAGTGACCGACTGAACCTTTGTGGGGTCTACTGCTATACCTTCTCCTGATATTACATGTCCAAGGAATCCAACTTCCTTCAATCAAAACTCACATTTGCTGAACTTGGCATACAACTGATGTTCCCTGAGCTTCTCGAGGACTAAACGCAAATGCTCCTTGTGCTCCTCTTCATTCTTCGAGTATACCAAGATATCATCAATGAACACCACGACAAACTTATCCAAGAACTCCATGAACACCTTATTCATCATACTCATGAAATAGGCAGGGGCATTAGTCAATCCAAATGACATAACCATATACTCATACAGCCCGTACCTTGTGGTGAAAGCTGTCTTAGGTATATCCTTTTCTTGAATCTTCCGCTGGTGGTATCCTGACCGCAGCTCGATCTTCGAAAACACTTTAGCTCCTTGTAGCTGGTCAAACAAATCATTGATCATCGGCAGTGGGTACTTGTTCTTGATCGTCACTTCATTCAATGCCCGATAATCAACAACCATCCTCAACGATCTATCCTTCTTCTCAACCAAGAGCACTGGGGCTCCCCACGGCGATGAACTTCGTCAGATGTAACCTTTCTGCAACAACTCCTTAATCTTCTTCTTAATCTCCTCCAGATCATTTGCGGGCATCCGGTATGGTCTCTTTGATATAGGTCCGGTGCCTGGCAACAGTTCTATCAAAAACTCAATGTCTCGATCTGGTGGCATGCCTGGTAATTCCTCTGGAAACACATCCAGGTAATCCTTCACAAAAGGCACTTCCTCCTGAACAACTCCTGAGAGGGAATTTACTTGGGTTCTCCTTGGCGAATGTCTGGATACATACTTGATCCTTTTTCCCTCCGGGGTGGTGAGTAGAATTGACTTACTGGCGCAATCGATGTTTCCTCCATACATCGACAACCAATCCATGCCTAGTATAATATCCAATCCTTGCGACTCCAAAATTATTAGGTCTGAGGGGAAAACATGGCTTCCGATGGTTAAGGTTATCCGATCGCACCATCGGCTGGCCGTATACTCTGCTCCGGGTGAACTTACTAACATGGGTGTCCTAAGGGCTAGGGTCGGTAACTTAAACTTGTCCACAAATCCCCTTGATATGTATGAATGCGATGCACCGCTATAAAAAAGAACGAGAGCGGTAAACGACTTAACCAAAAACTTACCGATAACTGCGTCTGGCTGCTCTTCAACCTCCTCCACGCTCACATGGTTCACTTGTCCTTTGTTGAATGGGTTGGGCTTCTTCCCAGAGCTCCCATTACCATTTCCGTTCTTCGCTTCAGGGCACTCAGTGGCATAGTGTCCAGTCTTCCCGCACTTGAAGCAAGTAATGTGACTTAGGTCCCTCTTGGCGGGTGTGGCTGGATTGGAGCAGTTCTGATTGTTGTTTGCTCTGTTCCCATTCCCATTCTTGTGGCCATTGTGGTTATGAGAACTTCCTCCATTGTGAGTGTGGCCTCCATGGTTATGGGTAAATCCTCCCGTGTTCGGGGTAAAGTGAGGCTTCTGCTGAGCTCCTGAATTGTACTTCCCTTGTCCATACTTCCTCTTGCGGCTATCTATCTGCTGCTGCTTCCCTTCAATCATAAGAGCCTTGTCTACCAACTCCTGGTAGTTGTTGAATGTTGCCACCATCAACTGCATACTCATCTCATCATTCAGCCCTTCCATAAACTTCTCCTGCTTCGCGGCATCTGTGGCCACATCATAAGGGGCATAGCGAGATAACTTGCTAAAATCATCCACGTACTGAGCTACAGTACGGTTCCCCTGGCGTAAGTTGCGAAACTCACACTTCTTCATGCTCATAGCTCCAGTTGAGACATGGGCTATGCGGAATGCTTGCTGAAACTGGTCCCAAGTGACATTGGCTATGGGGAAAGTGGCTATGTAATTCTCCCACCATGAGGCTGCGGGTCCATCCAATTGATGTGCGGCAAAGCGCACCTTCTCAGCATCTGTGAAACCTGTGGTGGTCAACTCCCTTCCAATACGGCGTAGCCAGTCATCAGCAACTATCGGCTCGGTGCTACTGGAAAATACCGGCGGCTACAACCTCAGAAAATGAGCTAAGTTGTCAACTGGTGGTGGTGGCGGTGGGTTGTTGTTGTTGTTGTTGTTGTTGTTGTTGTCGTTGTTGTTGTTGTTATTGCTGCCTTGGTTCTGGACTAACATCTGCATCAAGGCATTCTGCTGCTGGATCAACTGAGTGAGCTCCGGTGGGAAGACAAATCCGGGGTCACGTCTCGGAGGCATCTGATGGGTTTAGAGGGAAGAGAAATAGAATAGAGTGAGGTCTAAGGGGGAAATCACTACCCATATGCACATGCGACAAACACATCAAATCATATCACTCAATCAAGCAAGCAAGGGCATACAATCGATCTAACTATCGTTATAGTGCTCGGACTATACTATATACATTGGGGAATACTACTGATCATATGGTGGTCTACTAGAAATTTTGATCGGTGGAAGACTCCATGATATATGCTCCAGCTTCGTCTTCATAATCATCATCACTACTGTCTGGGTCGGAGTCGGTGTCGTTGATGATGATGTAGTCTTCAGAACGGATGTCGTCGGAAGGGTCATCCTCTCCTCCTGGCGCAGGGTCTCCCATGAATACTCCGAGCTTCCTTGTCAGGTCGTCATTCTTCTCCACTAGTATTGCAATTTCCTCCTCGTATCCATCACGTGTAGACTTGAGTTCCTCTTCAAGCTCCATGTTCCTGGTCATCACCTTCTTCAGATCTATCATGCTAGCGCACATCTGGTTCCCCTGGCGTCAAATGTGCTGGTTTAACTCCTGGATGAAAGCTGCAATGGACCTGTCTTTCCTGGTGCTGATCATCTCCCATTGCTCGTCTCGGCGCCCACATATATGGTAGATAGTGTCCTTCAGCTCCAGTTTGTAGACTTCTCCGATGCGTCCCATTGCAATGTGGGCTGCCATGCTCTTGCCTAATCTCCAGGTTGGTGCATCAAAGGAAAACTCTATGGGTTCAGTGACTGGCGTGAATGTCCTTCCTGGAACATGAACTCGAATCATCCAACGCTCCTCTTCTGGTAAAGTGGCGGTGTAGGTCCCGGTGAAGCTTGGTATTCCGATGTTCAGGTACCTAGTGACTTCCTTCAAGTGTCTTCCAAAAGGTGTATCTTCATCCGGTTGTGCAAACTTGTTCCTTGAGTCCGCCATCCTAGAGAGTGGAAAATGGAGAGGAGTCAGAAATGAGTAGACAAGAGTGATCTATGGCTTGTCTTAGTGGTCGTGTCCTACAGTCAACGTGTGCTCTGATAGCATCTTGTAGCGATCCGACCTCAGACGGTCAATTCTCCGTGCATAAGTGTCATCCCTGGATCGGTAATGCTGATACACATAGTACTTGAAGGATTTATAACAGAGTGCAATCACACACTTATTACATCGAATGTCTCAAAAGAGAACTTATTACAATAAATATGGCTTAAGGCCATCTAAATAAGATAACAGCGGAAGGCTTGGAAGATAAGTGAGTCCATCAACTCCAACGTCATAGCTGAGTGCACGACAACGACCGAGCGCACCTTACTCATCGTCTGAAAAATCTGCAACATAATATGTTGCAGCCCGAAAATGGGTCAGCACATGGAATATGCTGGCATAGTAACACAATAGAGCAATGAACAGAAATAAATGCTATCACTACATGCATATATGGCTGGTGGAGGCTCTATGGTTAATATGTTTTGCGAAAAGCCAATTTTTTCCTACATCAAAGGAATATATTTTATTTAACTAGCATGGTAGTTGAACAACATTGAGAAGGTACCTCCAACTCAATCCCAATTAAAAGTAATTATCAACCCAACAAATTAAATTAGAGTGATGAGATCCTTATGATAATCCAAGTACTAGATACTCAAGATGTCCATAACCGGGGACACGGCTAACCATGATTAGATTGTACACTCTGTAGAGGTTTGCACACTTTTCCCCACAAGACTCAATCTCCTCCGTTGGATTTCTCGCACTACATGGTGTTTGAGAAACGGATGACCGAGACACAAACTTTCAGAAACATTAACTCTAACCCCGGGTAGACAGTACCAACCTACATCCCCTACATTTGCTAGTCTACCACTGGAAGAGGTCATGCAACATACTCAACTATTCTAGAGCCCATAATAGTTTGTGGCTGCACACGTAAGTTTCTAGCATGAAAAATCTTAAGATCCCTTTGAGCCTGGGTGGCGGACCATAGGATGATCACTCAGGTACTACGGGATATCCTAGGACAACACTGGATTCTCCAGGTGCCCAAAACAAGCAATCAACCCAGATGTGTATTAAAGTAGCCACCTTAAGTTGAACCATTAAGTCAAAAATCTCACATCTGTCATGGATTCTCTCACCCAAACCACGTCTACGAGCATAGCATGGCAATATAAGCATAGCGTACAAGTAACTCCCAGGGTTTGATAATAAACAAGGCAATAGGTTCTACCTCATCATCTACTTCCCAATACCCACAAGTTAAAACACATCCTAATCATGCAGTGTTTGAGGATTGAAAACTAATGCACAAAAACTGGGTATGAAAAGAGTATGATCAATGTGTTACTTGCCTTGCTGACGATCTGCAAAACCTAGTGACCCATAGTAGCACGCTTCGCACTCCGGGAATCTATCGCAAACAAACAATAGCATACATAAGCAATCAATCAAAGATGCACAGGTAACCTCAAATAAGAAAATCGAATCTGAAAACTCAACTGAAAAGTTTGGATTTGCAAAAAGAATCAAATCAAACGGAGCGACGAAACTCAAACTACGAAAGAAACAAGATCCATTTACTAATCTGAACTAAAGTCAAATTTTACAGTACCAAAATCTTGTTCAAGTTGGTTAAATAGAAAGAGGACTTCGAGACGAAGATCTAGGCGCTTGTTTCACCTGATTTGGATAAACGAGCGAAAAGATAAATTAAAAGAAGATCAGGGCAAAAATCGCGATCGAAAATAATCGCGGAAAAACCCTGGAAAAATAAAACAAGAGGAACAGGCTAACGAAGAACGTTCGCTGTCGGCGGCTAACAGACGAATAACGTTCGTTAAAACGAACGTACGGACGAACGTCCGCTATATAACTAAACCGAACGAAAAAAACCGAACCGAATAGATTTTTTTTTAAAACAAACCGATCTAGGTTTTACCGGAAAAATCGACGAAGAAAAACAGCGGCGGCGGCGAACTCCAGCGGGCGGCGCGGCGGGGCGGCGGCGGCGGCGCGCGGCGGCGGCGGCTCGGGCGGCGCTAGGGTTCGGGAGGCGCGGGCGCGGGCTTGCTGGGCCTCGGGCGCGGCTTATAAATCCCCGGCCGGAGGTGTCCGGCTCGGGCACTGCCCGTTAAGTCGCTTCACTTTTTTTTAATAAAATCCTGACGCGGAAAAACAAATAAAAGAAAATACTAAACGGAGTCCAAAAATCCTGAAATAAATTTTCACAGTACTCTAATAATATTACGGACAAAGTGAACATTTATTTGGGCCTCTAATGCAATTTTAAAAAACGCATATTTTTCCTAATTCAAATAAAATACAAATAAAATTGTTTATTTGATTTTAATATTTTCCTCCAATATTTTATTATTTTTGAGAAGTCATATTATCTCCTCTCATATATTTTAATAAGAAATATTTTCAGAGAGAAAATAACTAAACCAAAATGATCCTTGTTTCGATATTCGATAAAACTGAAATATGAAAATGATGAAATCCCCAACTCTCTCCGTGGGTCCTTGAGTTGCTTAGAATTTCGAGAATCGCAAAGCAAAAATGCAATAAATATGTTATGCATGAATGACATATGTATAACATTCCAAATTGAAAATTTGGGATGTTACAATACTGCAACTGAACAATGTGTGTTATGTTAGCATACATTTCAGTTGTCTCTCTGCCGTACGTATCCGTGGTCATGATGGCACTGTTTTGTGTCTTCCTGCCTTCGTAGCATGGAAGGGTGTTGTAGCGCACATCTCTAACAACGCAAGATTCATAATGTCTTACCCGAGTATCAGGACCCATTGCTAGTGCGTAAAGGGCATCATCAACTGTCTACCCATCCTCCCACATCTTCTTAATCCATGGTTAGAAAATAGACAAGCTGATCATCTTATGTACTCAATATATTAAAAAAAACAGACAATGCGATTTAAAAGCTTACACGGCTCTTGAACCATTTCGCAAATCCTGCCATAATTAGTTTGTCAATGTTTTCTGAATTTTGTGGCAGTAACTCCTTTTTGTAGATGCTACACAACACACCAAATCATTTCGCGTCAAACATCTAAATATATAGGAATGTACTGCAAGTTTAGTAGATTATGATGTATCCTATATATCTAAGAGATTCATCCCCACTATAGGATTTATCTCAACATGCAGGGTATCCACGTCATCATCGTGCCACCTCATCGTTTTCTGCCGCTGCCGCCAGCATGACAAAGAGGAGTAGCTGATACGACCCAATCCTCCCCAGTTAACTCCCCCACCCATCTCCCAGTTAACTCCCCCGCCCATTGATTTCCAAGATCCTATTCATCTTCCCGGCGTAATTGCACGAGTACGTAACAAATGGAGCGATTCTGCCCTTTAAGTTTCCATCTTGATCAGATTTACTCTTCCCTTTAAGCTTCCGTCCACAGCACATCAATCTAAGGTAATGAGGTTTAGCCCTTACCATGCTTGAGGCGACGAATTTTGAATCCCGACGATCCATGCCCGTCGCCTGCTGGTAAATCTCGAGGAGGCGGCGGAGTGTGGAGGCATCTAGGACCAGTTGGTCATCGATAGGAGACGACCGCCTCCGTCGCGCAACCACCGCCACACGGTGTCGCCTTCCTTTTCCTACCTGACTGTGTTCGACAACTGTCCGCTCATCGTCATCGTTCTCTGTTCGCCATGGCCAGTCCATCAAGATCTTCACTTCAGCACACGGTACGCCTCACCTGCCCTACCTTGGCATCTGCGGCCGGCTGGACCTGATACATGTGTGGTTAGATTGATCCGGTCCCTTAGCGCCACGAGCAGTGGAAGAAACTCACGCTGCAACTCCCCACAAGTAATTGACTACCTAAGTGGCTGCTCGTGAAGCCATGAATAAGAGTACATTATGCCGTTCATGTAATGTTTGGGTATTGTATTGTCAAATCTTTGCGTGTGTGCATATCCTTCCGTGCAGGTTGATTCCCCAGACTAATTATTTAGTGTTTCCTTCAAGGTTTAATTATCAACTTTGCTCTGTTTTGGATTGTAAATTCATTGGAGATTTGCTCCTGATCTGATTTGTTAGTAGGGTTGTATCATTTTTCAGAGATTGTACCATCGTGCATAGCTAAAAAAGACATCTGAAGAAATTACCTTACAAATACGCAAATATCTTTTGATGGTATGACACCCATAATATTATTTGCTGTTCAACACATCTACTATTTGAAAATACCGGTGTGTGCTGAATGTATTTCTGAATAATCAAAATATTTTGATGTTAGCAGGTTACTTTTTTCTTAAGTTTGCAGTTGTCTTTCAATCATATATGATAATGTCGTGAGTTACTTTAGCATATATATAAAACAGAGAATGTTGACAAGTATAGGTCCGAACATTTGAAGGAATGTCAACATAATTTTTCCGTCCATTCTTGTCTTGGATGGGCCTAAAAGCTGTATTGAAACAAGATACAAACTGTTCGAATGTTGTCGCCGAAACTCCAATGGATAAGCATGAGCAGTGACCACTCATTATTTTTTTCTAACCTCTATATTCAATATTTTTTTGTATGATTTTGTATTTGTTATCTACAATGGCAATTTGGTGGTCGTGCTCCCAAATGCCAATTTCCTTATCTATAGCAGTAAGAACATGTCGTCCTATAATTATCATTACAGATTGTTATTCCTTGATTGCCACTGAAATTCTTCAGTTCTACACCTTAAGTTCGGCTTTGTGCAATTTTTCAGATTTATTTTACTAACCATCTTTTGTATTTTTCTAGACAGTCGTGCATTGTTCAATCTAACAAGATGGATTTATTTAGCTTGATAGATGATATGGTTAACAAGTATATTCAAATTATTTATATTTCATTTGTCTAATATATATCCATTTTTTCTTACTATAATTTCACAGCAACGATCCTCACTATCTTATTTATCCCAACATGCACACATGCCACCTCATTAAAGGCCACCACTATATGCATGAGAAAAAGTTTTTCATTATTAGTTAATCTCGTGCACATCTTTCACCTCATCACACATGCCACCTCATCAAAGGTTCACTTAATATGCATGAAAAAAAGTTTTCCATTACGTTATGCTACTTATATTTAAAATATTTTTTGACTACACAATAATCAAGTACAATATATAATATTTATTTTTAGCTTTAGTCCCTATATTATTAATTCAACAATGGAAGCTTCATACAATCAAATCACTGGGATATATTGCAATCGATTCCCGCAGCAACGCGCGGGGTATTCTCTAGTAAGCTGCAGTACTTAGGACTTACTTGATATAAGGTAGTATCTCAAGACAATTATTCAACACATACCAAACCATTAATCTTTTAGGTTTGTCTTCTTGTCGACTCTTCCCTGTAACTCGAACAGAACGATCGAAAACATTGAGCCCGGGATTGTCTTCACCCACCTCTTTGCTAAGCTGATCAGCTGTTTTAATGTATTTTGAGCAGAATGTCAACGCTTCTGTAGCAATGTAGGCTTCTGCAATGGAACCCTCGGGTCTAGCTCTTCCTAACATAGCCCTTGAAAGATCCTAGTCGCCTTTTAATAGGGTACATCCGGCCATGCTATACTGGACCTTTAGGTAGTGCCTCATTAGGTAGATGAACAGCCAAATGCACCATCACATCAAAGAAGGCTGGAGTATATATCTTCTCAAGGTCGCATAGGATAGTTGGTATCTTGTCTCTAAGACGCTCCAAAGCATCTATCCTGATATTTGTACTGCAGAGTTCCCTGAAGAATTGTACCAACTCTGCAACTGCTCTGTGTAAGTCAGGGCGGCCCAATCCTCTAAGGATAACAGGTAAAACCCTTTGAAGTAGGACATGGTAGTCATGAGTTTTCAACACTTGTACCTTGTTTCCATCTGCACTGACTCTCCTTTCAGGGTTGGAAGCAAATCCATGTGGGAATCTCACACGTGACATGACCTCGCATAATTCTTTTCTTTTTACCTTGTCCAAGACATACACAACTGGTGCCATATCCCGTGGTTTACCTTCATCTTGCACCTGCAAATCCTGTCTGATACCCAGGTGTGTCGAATCAATCCTAGATTTTAAGGTATCTTTCGTATTGCCTTCAATATTAAGAAGTGTGTCGATAATGTTGTCACATATATTTTTCTCGATGTGCATCACAACAAGATTATGCCGCAGATCCAAATCATTCCAATACTCCAAGTCCCACAAAGTGGACCTGCGGGTAAACAATAATCTCTCTTCTGCCCTGCCATGCTTCCTTTTCCCGCTACCATTACCAGGATGGTTTCCTGGTGTAATATGCCTGACCTTCTCTAATTCCACTTGCAACTCATCGGCGGTGAGCCTCTTTGGTGCATCACGGTTTTCATGCTTTGCATTGAACACATATCTTCGATATGTTGTAGGATGCGGCTTGCCCTTGGCAAGGAAACTGCGGTGTCCAATGTAACATATCTTGCTAAGTATTGCGTATGACAGCAGATTCCTGTCACAGTAAACACATGCATTGTAACCATGTGTTGTTCACCCTGACATAGTGCCCAAAGCCGGATAATCATGGATGCACCAAATTATGATAGCACGCAAAAAGAAATCAGTTGGTGGGCTGCTATATAGGTCTCGAGTGAGAACACCCCTCCATAGCTGTTGAAGTTCCTCCACAAGAGGCTCCATGAATAAATCAAAATCCTTTCCACGACTTTTTGGACCTGGGATGAGCAAGGGCATCATGTAGTTTGATTCTTCGGTGCAGACATTTGGAGGCATATTGTAAGGGATAACAAGCACTGGCCAGATGCTATATGTGGCGCTCTGGTGGCCAAATGGGTTAAATCCATCAGAAGCTAAGCCAAGTCTAATGTTTCTCGGGTCAGCAGCAAACTTTTTGTGTTTCTGATTGAAGCTTTTCCAGTCACTACCATGATATAGATGGCTCATTACATTCTGATCTCTGTACTCCTGGTTCCTAGAATGCCACAGTACATCCTCTCTTGTTTCGGCATCATGAAACAACCTCTGCAATCTTGGTATAATTGGAAAATGTCTTAGAACATTATGAGGAATCATCTTCACAGCATCGCCATCTTTCCATCTTGATGATTTGCATTTTGGGCATTCACTTGAGTTGGCATAATCCTTCCCGAACAGAACAAAATTATTCTTACAAACATGGATAATATCATATCCAATTCCAGCTGCACGAAGGAAATTCTTCATTTTAATGTAGGTGTGTGGCAGCTCAGACACATCTGGGAAAGATTTGCGGAAAGCAGCCAACATCGCAACGAATGATTTGTTGGTCATCCGCTCAGATGTCTTCACCTGAAGAAAGGTGACCATAGCTGAGAATATTGACAACTTATTTCCTGGGGTGACAGCCACGTTGCATTGTTCCAACATGCGGGCCCACCATTTTTCTTCTGCAGGTGAAAGTTCACGAAATGCACGAGCATTTCGTAACATTGTTTCAATGTTGGTCAAATTCACTGGCTCCGCCGCCACCACCTCCTCCTCCTCTTCCACCTGAGCATCAGGCAGATCAAGATGCTGATCCGCTGCTTCCACAGTCAGTAACATTGACGTTCACAGCTTCACCATGATGAACCCACCTAGTATATGTGACCGACATCCCATACAAGTGTAGATAATTTGGCACAATTGACTGGGGTCTTGTAACTGAATTCATACAACTGCTACACGGGTAGAGCACACCTGATTTTGGACCACCGTACCCAGCTCTGATAAAGTTCATGAAGTTCTCAACCCCCTCGACATATGCAATAGAGAATCTTCGAGCAGAAGTTATCCAAGTCCTGTGTCGGGGTGAAACGACACCTATGGGATCACAACGAATCCCTACTACGGTTGGCGGGGCGCGTGGCTACGAATAGACCGGGATTGGAAGATCAACGCGGGGAGGTTTATCTAGGTTCGGGCCACAAGTGATGCGTAATACCCTACTCCTGCTGGTTTGTGTTTATCTGGTGTTCTTGAACTAGCTACAAGGTGCGCTGAGTCCAAAAAAGCCGAATCCCCTCTCAGTACGCCATGGGCCTCCTTTTATAGCAAAAAAGGGTCGCCACAGTGGCACACAGGAGGTGTAAAGTGTACAGTAGCTGAGTCTATCCTGGGCATTGTGGGACAAAACGCATTTAATGCGCTGCCGACGTGCCCTCCTCGCTTTATTGGGGACGACAAGGAAGCTCAACCCACCTGTCGCCGCTTCGCCTCGCCTTGACACTCGTCCAAGCTGACGAGGTGCGTGGCGCCACGCTGGCTGGCTGCTGCCGAGCTGGTGCGGTGGCAGAGTCTTCATGAAGATCTGCATGCCACCACGCAGGTGCTTGCTGGGTTGGCTTGGAAGTTGCATGCCGCCACGCAGGTGCCTGCCTAGTTGTCGGGCTGGCAGCTGCTTTGGGACGGCGGTGGAGCCTTGGAGTGGGCCTGGCTGTGGCCCCTCCGATGTCTTCGGCAAGAGACTTGCCGGGGCCCCGGCAAGGGTCTTTCCGTGGCCTTGTAGGCGTCCCCGACAAGGGTCTTGCCGGGGGTCTTGTGGATGTCTCTGGCAAGGATCTTGCCAGAGGTCTCCGTCTTCTGGTTCTCATCTAGTCTTGTGTGCTTCTGGTCTTCACAAAGATCTGCATGCCACCATGGAGGCGCCTCCCGAGCCTTGGTTTTGATGTTGTCGACGGTGTCAGAACTCTCAGGCTGAAGGGCGGCGACCTTGCCGGTGTTTGGGCAAGTTGCCCCGGCAAGGTTCTTGCGGGGGCCGTGAAGGCGCCCTGGCAAGGGCCTTGCCGGGGAAGTTCACCTCGCCCTGCTGCTCTTCGTGCTTCGGGTAATCTTGCGTCTTTGCTCCCCTCTGCCTCGCCAAGTGTGGTCACAGGTGTGGCCTCGACCGCCCGTGCACAAGTAAAGGGGTACCAAAAGGACCCCTACTTTTGTACACCGGCAGGAGCCCCCGGGCCTGGGCTACACATAAGCGCGGGGCGTTGTTGGGCCAGGCCCAAAACGGTGCACGGGCGTGCGTGGCAGAGTTTTATTGCGGTAACCCCCCTCGCCAGTTGCGCTTCCCCACGACCTGCGTTGAATGCACGACGTGGAGGTCATGCGCGGGATGACCGCATCATGCTTGTGTCACCCCGTGGTGAATAGTAAAGATGCGGCTTGCGTCTTCCCTAAAAAAGATGGGAAAAACCGCGGGGGCCGCTGCTCATTTACTCTCTTGGCCTTGGAACCGCCGTTCCACGTTTCTCATCGTGCCCGCCCTTTTCGCCACGTACGTTGCATGCGAGGCGAGGGGTAGGTGACGGACGCGCGGGATACAAGAGGATGCCTAATGGCCGATGTTCATGCGCTTCTGTTTGGGCGGGGAGGGCGGTCGACGACCCCGTTCATCGTCAACTTAATGAGCCAGTTGAACGGGCCCTTCTGAGGCGCAGAGCCGATCCCTGGCCTCCCCCGTTCGGCTATAAAAAGGGGCCTGGGAGGTGGAGAAGAGTCATCTCCCATGCCTTCTCCTCGCCTCTATCCCTCATCCACTGCCATGGCGAGAGGGCGCAGCCGTGGCCGTTCTTCTGTTGAGGCAACCATGTCTTCTTCCCGCCAGAGAGACGCGGCGGTCAAGGAAGAGCCGGCCGCCCAAGACGAAGGCCATGCTAGAGGTGGAGGCGCTAGACGGGGCCACGGTCGGCGAGGCGGTCGAGGCAGGGGCGGCCGCGGAAGGGGGATGCCTGCGTTGTCGTCATCTCCATCACCATCTCCGCCACCATCTCCCCCTGCTTCGTCGAGCGGCCACGTCGGGGACACGATGCTAGAGTTCATTCTGCAGCTGCATGAGTCACGGCGTAGCCGCCTTCGCCTTCCTGAGGCGTTCGCAAGGGTGCTAGAGGTCGACCGTTGGCCGAGCATAAGGCTTCACATGAAGGGATGCTGCAATGGCGACATGTGGGTGAACACAGGGTTCCCTGCTCCTCACGAGATGTGTCTTCGTCGGGGTTGGAAAACTTTCGCACATGCCCATAGCTTGATGAAGGGGCACAATCTTCTCTTCAAGCTAACGGAGAGTGACCTGCTCTCCATCAAGGTCTTCGGGCGCACGGGACACAGGCTAGGGTGCTACGCGGAGAGCTCGACCGACGATGAGAGCTCCTCCTCGAGCGGCGATGAGGAGGGAGCCAGCAACGGGGACGGGTCCGACTAGGCGTCGGGTCTCCCGTCCCTAGGTGGAGCCGGCAGTAGCACCATCCGCACCTGGCCCCTTCCCCGGCAGAGCGATTTGCCGCGGGGGGGGGGGGGGGCAGTTCTTGGTGGTGGCTCCTCGAGCCAGCTCCTTGAACTTCTCGGGGCCGTTGCTTCCGGCGGCTGGTGTTGGAAGGCCAGAGAAGACGAAGAAGGCGGGTGGCGGGCCGTCAAGTCGGAGTACAATGGCATCGACGCCTTCGTCTCCTACTGTTAGCTTGCTGCCTCATCCTTTGATTTCTTCCCCGGCACCGTCATCACCAGCCCTCTTCTTGGGCGGCCGCCGGGACGTCCTCTTGGTGTCTTATGCTACTCGTACCACACCTAGGCGCCCCTTTTGCCCTCCTGCCATCTTGACCCGCTTCCTGAGGAGAGGGACAAGAAAGGGATTACGGGCATCTTATCTTTTTTTAGACTGTAAGCCTGCGAGCACTTGCCAAATTTAGACTTTGTAACCCATCGCCCATGTTCTCATTCCGTATGAATTGTACTTGTTTATTGTATTAATGAAAAAAGGGTGCTTGCCAGGTTCTTTTGTGCGTGAGCGAGGCCCACACCAAGGAGTGAGTCCTTGTTACTTAAAATAAACAAAGTCGCCCGGCAACAAACCTTGTCGTTTTCCTGTCTTATACCACGCACGAACCCACGGCCTTGGCGGGGAGCAGGGGTAAAGTAGGATCGGGCTCCTCGCTCCTTTCCCCCTTCCACCGCAACTACAACCAGATTCCGGTCCGAAACATGATTTCGGGCATAGGAAAGAGGGAGCACGGCGGCATAGGAATGAGTGAGGTTTCATACGCTCAAGTTTCAAACGGGAACACATAGCGGGGGAGAGAAAACTTATCTAGATTTGCAGCCCCTCGGCAACCTTGGCTTGCCGGGGTCAGGGCGTCGATCTATCCTCTTCCCTTTGAATGGTCCCACAGAAATGCCTATGCAGCCTGCAAACCACGGAGAGGACCAGAAGAGACAGAAAGACACACACTCGACCTCTATGCTAGGAGTTAGTCGCCGCTAAGCACTATCAACCCTAACAGAGAGGGAGACTCAACCTAGCATGCATGCTAATTCTATGGCGCCAGCGCTTCATTTATTTATCTGTTGCTCAGGGTCTGCGCTTGGCTTTGTACAAAGGGTTACATGCCTCGCCGGCAAGGCTTGTACAAAAGGTGGTCTACCGGGGGGCCCGACAACCGCGCCTTATGGGTAAAACTTGCGAAGATGTTCGATGTTCCAGGAGTTGCTCACTAGGATCCCATCTTCGGTCTCCAGGCGGACTGCGCCGGGCCTGGTGACTCGTATTACCCGATAAGGGCCTTCCCACTTTGGCGTCAACTTGTTGGAATTCTTGGCGGACTGAACTCGCCGAAGAACAAGGTCGCCTTCCTCAAGGCTTCGGGCATGAACCTTGCGGCTATGATAGCGGCGCAAGGCTTGCTGGTAGCGCGCTGCTCGCACAGCCGCCCGAAGATGATCTTCCTCAAGGAGCGTTGCATCCTCTTGCCGCAACTGCTCTTGCTCAAGCTCGTCATAAGCGAGCACTCGAGGTGACCTGTATATGAGTTCCGTGGGGAGAACTGCTTCCGCCCCGTATACCAGGGCAAAGGGAGTCTGTCTAGTAGCTCGATTTGGTGTCATTCTGATCGACCAAAGAACCGTTGGCAACTCGTCGATCCAGCGCCTTCCGCACTTGTGCAGCTTGCCAAAAGTTCTGGTCTTGAGGCCTCGCAGCACTTCTGCATTCGCCCTCTCAGCTTGGCCGTTACTTCTGGGATGAGCAACAGAAGCAAAACAGACTTTTCTGCCGAGGTCTTGAATGTACTGCATGAAGGCGCGCTCGTGAACTGCGTGCCCTTGTCGGTGATGACTCTGTTTGGTACACCAAAACGGCAGACCAGTCCCTTGAAGAACTTGACGGCTGATTGTGTTGTCACCTTTCTCACTGGTTCCTCCTTTGGCCACTTTGTGAACTTGTCGATGGCAACGTACAAGTACTCAAAGCCCCCGACGGCACCAGGAAAGGGGCCCAATATGTCGAGCCCCCAGACCGAAAATGGCCAGGAAAGAGGGATTGTTTGAAGGGCTTGGGCTGGCTGGTGAAGTTTCTTTGAATGAAACTGGCATGCTTCACACTTGGTTACTAGCGCAGTTGCATCCTAGAGAGCGGTGGGCCAGAAGAAGCCTTGCCGGAATGCCTTGCCGGCAAGGGATCTTGACCCTATGTGGGAGCCACACATGCCTCCATGTATCTCTGCCAATAGCTTCAGTCCGTCATCCCGGGGAATGCACTTTAACCTTACGCCGTTCAGTCTCCTTCTGTATAGGGCATCATCCACAAATTGGTACATGCTAGACCGACTGGCTACTTTCTCTGCTTCTTCCTGCTCCTCAGGGAGTTCGCCTGTTTGGAGGAAACGGACGATGGGCTACGCCCATGCTGGAGCCTGGGGCTCGACGGCAAGGACCAAAGGCTCTTCTTCGGCCATAAGGGCAGCTTCCTCTACGGTCGGGACTCGAGGCCCAGCCGAAAGTTGCTGCTCTTCGGCAGGCTCGGGGGACCCAAAAATGTCCTTGTCGGCGGCTCCTGGGAGCTCAGCAGGGAAGTACTTGCCGGGGCTCGCCTTCCTTCGCTTATTCTGTCCGGCTGACGGCTCAATAGATGGCTGGGTTAACTAAAGCACAAAGGTACCTCGTTCCACAGGCAGCTTGAGGGCAGCGTGTTTCAACAGGTAGTCCGCAATGCTGTTCTCCGCTCGGGGAACATGCTCTGCTTGCAGCCCGTCAAAACGCTCTTCCAATTTCCTTACTTCATCCACATAGGCTTCCATCAGCGGGCTCTGGTAATCCTTGTTGACTTGCTCGACGACGAGCTGCGAATCACCTCTGATGATGAGCTTCCTGATTCCGAGGTCTGCCACGATCCTGAGACCGGCAAGCAGCCCCTCGTACTCTGCCGTGTTGTTTGTTGACCTTTCCTGGGGAAAGTGCATCTGGACCACGTACTTGAGGTGCCCCCCGATGGGTGCGACGAGCAACACGCTGACACCAGTACCTTGCAGTGAGAAGGCTCCATCAAAGTACATGATCCATTCGTGACACGCCTCCTCGTCGAGTAGGGTGGTTTCTTGAACTTCTTCGTCGGGCGTTGCAGTCCATTCTGCTATGAATTCTGCCAAAGCCCGACTCTAGATTGTTGAAGTACTTTCAAATTTGAGGCCAAAGCTCGACAGTTCCAATGCGAACTCCACAATCCTCCCAGTGGCATCCGAGGTTGTGCAGGATCCGTTGCAAAGGGAGGCGGGAGACGACAGTGATTTCGTGTGCTTGGAAATAGTGGCGTAGCTTTCTCGAGGCCATGAGGAGGCCGAAAAGTAGCTTCTGCATACCAGAATACCTCGACCGAGCCCCCTGCAGGAGGGAGCTGAAGAAATAAACCGGGTGCTGCACCATCTTCTTCTTTGGCTCCACTTCCCTTTTATGCGCAGATTCCATCTTGCCGGGGGTCTCGTCTTGCCGGCGTCAGGCCCTGCCGGGAAGGGTTCTGACCGATCACCCGACGGCTCCGCTGCTACCATTGGTTCCTCCACAAGTTCTCTCTCCGCCACTAGCGCATCACTGACTACTTGATTTGTTGCCGCTAAGTATAGCAGCAGCGGCTCTTGTGGTTTAGGTGCGACTAGTGTTGGTGTGGAGGAGAGGTACCTCTTCAAATCTTGCAACGCCGCCTCTGCCTCCGGCGTCCATTTCAATGGACCCGCCTTTTTCAAAATCTTGAAAAAGGGGAGGGCGCGTTCAGCAGATTTGGAGATGAACCTGCTCAGGGCAGCAACGCAGCCGACGAGCCTACGGACGTCCTTGACCCGTTTTGGCGCCTCGATCTGCTCAATTTCTTTGATCGTGTCGGGATTTGCTTCAATTCCGTGTTGAGACACAAAGAACCCGAGAAGTTTGCCGGACAAGACCATGAACACACACTTCTCGGGGTTGAGCTTGAGGTCGATCTTGCGCAGATTCACAAATGTTTCTTCTAGATCTTGCACGAGCATGGCCTTGTCCTTGGTTTTTACAACTATATCATCCATATAGGCTTCCATATTTCTATGTAGCTGGGGCTCAAAATCAATTTGAACTGCTCGGGCAAACGTCGAACCAGCACTCTTCAACCCAAAAGGCATTCGTACGAAACAGTACATACCACATGGGGTGATGAACGCGGTCCTCTTCGTCTTCTCTCACGATGAAAATTTGGTGGTATCCTGAATAGGCATCAAGGAACGACAGCAGGTCGCACCCAGTAGTGGAGTCTACAATCTGGTCGATGCACGCCAGAGGGAAGGGGTCCTTTGGACATGCTTTATTGATATCTGTGTAGTCAATGCACAGCCTCCACTTCCCATTCGCCTTACGCACCACCACCGGATTTGCCAACCACGTGGGGTGGAGTACTCCTCTTACCAGGCCTGCCGCCTCCAACTTCCTAATCTCTTCAATGATGAACTCTTGTCTCTCCAAAGCTTGCTTCCTGACCTTCTGCATGACGGGCCGTGCAAGAGGACAGACAGCAAGATGGTGGTCAATCACCTCCCTGGGAACACCGGGGATGTAGGACGCTTGTCAGGCAAACACGTCGATATTCGCCCGCAGGAAGGCGATGAGCATGCTTTCCTATTTGCTGTTGAGGGTGGAGCTTATGCTGAAAGCTCCGCCCGTACCATCCTCCTTGACGGGCACCTTCTTGGTCTCTGGTGGCGCTGCCTTGGATCTCTTGCTCTTGCTGGTGGATCTCTCTGGCACGTCCTTGATGGTAGCGCAGCACCCCGAAGAGGTGCGCTTGCCAGAGTGGTGCAAGAGGTCTTGCCGGAAGAGGTCTCGCTGGTTTTCTTCTTTCCCGGGGCTCCAGCGGCGGGAGCAAGTGCCTTGGCAACAGTTGCTACAACTGCATCCCAGTAGAGCTGGTCGGCGCAAATGAGCGCATCTTTCTTGTCAGAGGGGACGGTGATGATGGTCAACGGCTCCGGCATCTTCAACATGTTGTAGGCGTAGTGCGACGCCGCCATGAACTTGGCCAGCACTGGGCGGCCAAGGATCCCATTGTACGACAAGGGGATCTCGGCGACATCAAAGACGATCTTCTCCGTCCTATAGTTCAGCTCGCCTCCAAATGTAACGGGCAGCGTGATTTTACCTTTAGGCTGGCTCCTCCCCGGGTTGACCCCTTGAAATGTGCCTGTCTCTTCGAGATCTCCATCAGGAATCTGCAGCCTCTTGATCACGGCAGGCGAGATCAAATTCAGACCGGCCCCGCCATCGACCAGCACTTTCGTCACCTTGAGGTTGCGTATTGTTGGGGAAACCAACAACGGCAAGCACTCGACCACAGTTGTGCAATCAGGGTGGCCCTCGGTGTCAAAAACGATGGGTGTGCGGGACCACTTCAGTGGGTTCTGGGCATCGAACGACGGCTCCGCTGCAGTGACCTCACGCACCCACTGCTTCAGTTGGCGGTGAGAGGCATGGAGCAAGTTGCCACCGTCGATGCACATAGCCTCTGTAGCTTTCTGGAACTCGTGCTCGCCGGACTCGTCATCCTCGTCATGATCATCATCTTCCTCCTTCTTGTCACCACCTCGAGCGGGCCTCTCTTGTTGGTTATTTTTTCCGCGGCAACCCTCCTGGCCACCTCGCTTCTTGCCGGACCCCTCAGCACCATCTTGGCCCGTCTCCTTGTCTCACCTCTCGTACTCAGCTTTGTGCTTTTCGCCAAGGAGCTCAACCTGTCGGCAGTTCTGGAGATCGTGGCCCTTGGTGCGATGGATCTTGTAGTACTGCTCGCCAGAGCTCCCTGGCTTGTCGGCAGCCGCCAAGGCCCGGCAGGCGGCGCACCGGGCAACTTGCTTGCCGGAGTCGTCAGCCTTGGCCTTCTTGGCGGCGCCGGGGTCGCTGGATCCCTCAACGGCAAGCACAGTCTTGCCTTTATGCTTCCTGTTGCGGCACTGACCCTTCCTCGTCGGGGCGGCCGTGTCATCATCGGTGGAGTCAGTTTCCGCACCGGCATCTTCGCCGGGGTACTTCCTCCCCTCTTCAGCCCGAGCACATCTGTCAGCCAGAACATAGAGTTCAGCCACATCCTTGACCTTGTTCATTGCCAGCTCCTCACGCTTCTTGCGGTTGCTCACATTCTGATGGAATGCACTGTTGATAGCGGCAGGGTGAACGTCTGGGATGTTGTACTGCACTCAGCTGAACCTTTGTATGTACTTGCGTAGGTCTCACCATCCTTCTGGGGGGTGACATGTAAGTCACTCGCTTGGCCAGGAGCTTGGTGGCCTCCGGTGTATACGCCAACAAACTCGTGGCACAGATCCGACCAGGAAGAGATGGAGTCGACCGGCAGGTGCATTAGCCATGACATGACGTTGGGCTTAAGTACCAACAGAAAGTAATTCTCGAGCACCTTGTTGTCGTGGGCCCCAGCGGCTTGCATCGCGATGGTGTAGATGCTGAGGAGCTCCGAGGGATGGGTTTTACCGTTGTACTTTTCCCCAACATCTGGCTTGAACATGCGGTGTGAGGGCCACTGGAACTGCCGCAGCTCTCGGGTGAAGGCAGGGCAACCCACCTCGCAGGGCAGGTCACTGGAGCCCCCCAGCGCCGGGCGATCCAAAGTGGGCCCCGCACGCCTATCAGATTGACAGCGTGCCTCCGGCCTCCCCTCGATAGTGGTCCAGGCGTCCTCCTGGGCTCGTTCCCGAAGGACTTGACACTGATCACAACGGGCCCGTGGGTTGGATGATGCTGTGGAAAGATTGTCACCAGCGTTGGCCCGATGAGCCGGTGGTTGTTGCTGCTGGCGTGGGGGAGGAGAGTGCACCGTGGTCGCGGCGCCTCCGATCCTCCCTCCTTCGTCGTGTGCCGGCTCCGAGGTTGGCCGGCACGAGGGCCCCACCAGTTGCGGTTCATCTTTGTTGGCGAAGATGATGAGGCTTCGAATGGTGGCCCTCCACTCGTCGAGCTTCTTCGTAGCTGGAGGAAAGTCGAGGAGCAGTTGTACGCGTGCCAATGCCTCCGCCGGTGTGGGGGGTGGTGACAGCCGCGTAGACCATGACGCGTGCTACCTCTTGAGCTTGCATTGGTTTTTCCCTTGAAGAGGAAAGGGTGATGCAGCAAAGTAGCGTAAGTATTTCCCTTAGTTTTTGAGAACCAAGGTATCAATCCAGTAGGAGACCACACGCAAGTCGCCTCGTACCTACACAAACAAATAAGAACCTTGCAACCAACGCGATAAAGGGGTTGTCAATCCCTTCACGGCCACTTGCAAGATTGAGATCTTATAGAGATAATATAAATATTTTTGGCATTTTTATGATACAGATTGGAAAATAAAGATTGCAAAATAAGATAGATCGGAAACTTATATGATGGAAAATAGACCCGGGGGCCATAGGTTTCACTAGTGGCTTCTCTCAAGATAGCATATTTTTACGGTGGGTGAACGAATTACTGTCGAGCAATTGATAGAAAAGCGAATAATTATGAGAATAAATAGGCATGATCATGTATATAGGCATCACGTCTGTGACAAGTAGACCGACTCCTTCCTGCATCTACTACTATTGCTCCACACATCGACCGCTATCCAGCATGGCTTCGCCTTTTCTTATCTTCTTCCCGGCACAAAAAGAGGGATCTACCCGATCCATAAAGAAAAGAACCACCGCTTTTAGGAAATTTTGACAATTCTCTTGGCATCTAGAGTATTAAGTTCATAAGAACAGAGTAACACATTAAGCAAGATAACATGATGTAGAGGGATAAAATCAAGCAATATGATATAAACCCCATCTTTTTATCCTCGATGGCAACAATACAATACGTGCCGTTTCCCTTTCTGTCACTGGGATCGAGCACTGCAAGATTGAACCCAAAGCTAAGCACTTCTCCCATTGCAAGGAAGATCAATATAGTAGCCCAAACCAAACTGATAATTCGAAGAGACTTGCAAAGATATTAAATCATACATATGACAATTTAGAGGAGAATCAAATATTGTTCATAGATAAACTTGATCGTAAACCCACAATTCATCGGATCTCGACAAACACACCGCAAAAGAAGATTACATCGAATAGATCTCCAAGTGAATTGAGGAGAACTTTGTATTGAGAAACAAAGAGAGAGAAGAAGCCATCTTGCTAATAACTATGGACCCGAAGGTCTGAGGTAAACTACTCACACATCATCGGAGAGGCTATGGTGTTGATGTAGAAGCCCTCCGTGATCGGTTCCCCCTCCGGCGGAGCGCCGGAAAAGGCCCCAAGATGGGATCTCACGGATACAGAGAGTTGCGGCGGTGGAAATAGGGTTTCGTGGTGCTCCTCGATGTTTTCAGGGTATATGAGTATATATAGGCGAAAGGAGTCGGTCAGGGGAGCCACGAGGGGCCCATGAAGGCGGGGGGCGCGCCCTCCTACCTCGTGGCCGCCTTGTTTCTTTCTTGACGTCCACCCCAAGTCTCCTGGATTGCGTTTGTTGCAAAAATCACGTTCCCGAAGGTTTCATTACGTTTGGAATCCGTTTGATATTCCTTTTCTGTGAAACACTAAAATAGGCAAAAAAAACAACAATTTGGGCTGGGCCTCCGGTTAATAGGTTAGTCCCAAAAATAATATAAAAGTGTATAAATAAGCCCATTAAACATCCAAAACAGATAATATAATAGCATGGAACGATCAAAAATTATAGATACGTTGGAGACGTATCAACGCGCTCCGACTTCTAACCATGTTAGAAGGAGCTTTATCACGGTCTTGTAGCCGCGCGTCGCCTCCACCAGCGTCTGGGCGAGCACGCCGGCCCGATGCGTCCTGGGAGTGGCGCAAATGGCTTTTCCCACGGCGGTGCCCAGGGGTGCCGACATCGTGGTGTCGCTCATCGCGCGCCGCCTGGGAAGGACGCGGCGCGGCCGCCGGTGGTGGCGTCATAGAGGCTGCCGCGCCGCCCGTGGGCAGCATGGCTCTGCCCTCTGACCCAGCAGTGCGTGGCTCATTGTCTTGGACTCGGACAGCGCCGCTTCCCTGGCTTCGATCACCAGAACACCGTGGATGCTTGCGGGTGGCGCCTCCGGTGACATCCGTTGCCGAACCGTCGCCCGCCCGTGCTGGTGCAGACAGGCCGGCTCCGGACGACCTGACGGCTGCCACCCCCTTCTTCTTGGGGGCCATGGTGATGATGAAGTCGATATGCTAACTTCCAAACCGGATTTTCACAGCTTGCGCCCCCTACCTGGCGCGCCAAAGATGTCCAGGTGAAACGACACCTATGGGATCACAACGAATCCCTACTACGGTTGGCGGGGCGCGTGGCTGCGAACAGAGCAGGATTGGAAGATCAACGCAGGGAGGTTTATTCAGGTTCGGGCCACAAGTGATGCGTAATACCCTACTCCTGCTGGTTTGTGTTTATCTGGTGATCTTGAACTAGCTACAAGGTGTGCTGAGTCCAAAAAAGCCGAATCCCCTCTCAGTACGCCGCGGGCCTCCTTTTATAGCAAAAGGGGTCGCCACAGTGGCACACATGAGGTGTGAAGTGTATAGTAGTTGAGTCTATCCTGGGCACTGTGGGACAAAACGCATTTAATGCGATGCCGACATGCCCTCCTTGCTTTATTGGGGACGGCAATGAAGCTCGTCCCACCTGTCGCCGCTTCGCCTCGCCTTGACACGCGTCCGAGCTGACGAGGTGCGTGGTGCCACGCTGGCTGGCTGCTGCCTAGCTGGTGCGGTGGCAGAGTCTTCATGAAGATCTGCATGCCACCACGCAGGTGCCTGCTGGGTTGGCTTGGAAGTTGCATGCCCCCACGCAGGTGCTTGCCTAGTTGGCGGGCTGGCAGCTGCTTTGGGATGGCGGTGGAGCCTTGGAGTGGGCCTCGCTGTGTCCCCGTTGATGTCTTTGGCAAGAGTCTTGCCGGGGCGGCGGCAAGGGCCTTGCCGCGGCCTTGTAGGCGTCCACGGCAAGATCCTGTGGATGTCTCCGGCAAGGATCTTGCTGGAGGTCTCCGTCTTCTGGTTCTCATCTAGTCTTGTGTGCTTCTGGTCTTCACAAAGATCTGCATGCCACCATGGAGGCGCCTCCCGAGCCTTGGTTCTGATGTTGTCGATGGTGTCAGAACTCTCAGGCTCAAGGGCGGCGACCTTGCTGGTGTTTGGGCAAGTTTCCCCGGCAAGGTTCTTGCCGGGGCTGTGAAGGCGCCCTGGCAAGGGCCTTGCCGGGGAAGTTCAGCTCGCCCTGCTGCTCTTCGTGCTTCGGGTAATCTTGCGTCTTTGCTCCCCTCTGCCTCGCCAAGTGTGGTCACAAGCGTGGCCTCGACCGCCCATGCACAAGTAAAGGGGTACCAAAAGGACCCCTACTTTTGTACATCGACATCCTGTCCATCTGTTAGACATACAAATTTGTTCTTCTACTAGATATTATAGGAAAAACATATATGCTTTTTTATGAAGTCCAGAAAATAATACCTAGGTCGATGTATAAAGCTATGGCAAGATATTTGGACAAGCAGATCTAAGTAACGAAATATATGTAAAGCTAATTCAGCAAACAAATTTGAGTGCTAAATTATGGCAGGCTGTTTCAGCAGTCAATGAGGCTGAGCACACAGCCATCGAACTATAGAAGGCAATCTCAGCAACAAAGATCGAGTATAAAACGGTGTAGAGCTATTTCACCTAACAGATTGGCTACTAGACCATGGCAATCTATGTCACAATAATTATATGGCAGGATATTTTAGCAACTAAGCGGGCTTGGCATTACATCACAGGTAAGCAGATTGAGTGCAAAACAGGGCAAGGAAGCTTCTTAAGCGGAGCATATTGACTGTAAACTACTTCGGCAAACAGTGAGATTAACAACGTCTATCAGCTAACATTCAGCGCTACACCGACATGCACGGGGCCTCAGTCTAGAATGCACGTACCTTGGGAGAAATTGACCGGCTTGCGTCTCCACACGAACGTCGCCAGTGGTGGCAGCGCTGACCGCCGTGCGTCTCCACAAGAATGTCGCCAGCGGTGGCGGTGCAGCTAGAGGATGGCAGTCTATGAGAGCGTACTGTGGGTGTGAGAGGATCTTCGTGCGTCCCCTCGATGAACCGTGGCGCCGACGTATCAGTGCGACAGGGAGGGCGGCTTTGGTGGAGCGAATGGAGTTGAGGGGGCCGGGGGGAAGGGGGTTTGGGGAATATTATTAGCTAGATGGCCGAAGGGTGGTTCAATTTGGGATTTGGGGGGAATTTTTTTGGGGGGGGGGATTTTCGCGCGGTGGGCGGGGGGAGTTTGGCGCATGGTCGGTTTCTCCAAGTGCAGTCCCACGTGTCAGTGAAGAGGCAAACCGAAGTGCGTTCCGTTTGCGTGAGCCGTGTGCAGGACCGACCGTGTGTGGGGTGTAATGCGACCACGACAGGGGTGTTGTCAGTATACCGCCTTTTTCCCTTTAAACTTGGTGCTTCGCCCCCTCAAAAAAAACTTGGTGCTTCACGCGATCCATCGATACTACTACTAGTAATCTGGTAATCCTGACTAGAACAACGCGGCCGGGTCTTTTCCCGCGCGATATGCTGGGAGGTTGGCTTAGTTGGTTTTTTAGGACGAGTAATGCAACACCTACGTAATCCCAGTTACATAATTAACGTAATGTGAGACGTGTGAGCTGCTGATTGTAGATTGGGGGAGGGAGGGGCCCACCACCATGAAAATCAGGGGGGAGAGAGATGCAATTTACGTTAACCCTTTCGTAGGTTCCCGTGGATGTAGAAAGATGTGAAATGCGTGAATGTGTAGTGGACGTACTATTGGAGTGCCTAAGATAAATTGTGTATGTAGACCCTATGTGTTTATTTACTTCGCATGTTAGCTTTGTCTCGGGTTAAACCTTCTAAGTTTATACACACAAAAACGAATCATCATTCCATATACTCCTACAATATATCTTACTATTATTGTGAAAGTTCATATACACCGGACGAGATTAATGCAAACACGGCAGATTTTCATTATATTTCGAACTTTTATAGGACAAAAAAAAAGAAACCCAACCCAAAACCTATTCTATGGCGGCGACCGACGTCCTCCATCTGCTATCTCCATGTACGGGGGCGGGGTTCAAGACCCGTGAAGTGAAGGTGTGGTCTCCGGTGAGGAAGAGTAGAACACGGGAGACGGACCGGCCAGTTGGGACACCATGCCCTGCCGCCTCCCATGCCCTACTCATCCTCGGAGGAGTCCCCGACCTCGGCGGTGCCTGTGGATGTGAGGTCAATGATGATGGACGTGGAAGGTCTGTCGCCTCACCTGCCACATGTGCCACCAAACGTTGGATGGTGGGAACTAGGACGCGTGGCTGACGGTGCTTCGGTCGTCGACCGCCAGCGTGGCCACCGCTTGTGCGGTCGCCTCCGCGTCCGGCTACACCGCTATTGCGTCGTGAGTGGCAACTTGAGCGACGGCGGCGACCTCAAGCTTCATCCCCGAAGACAAGCTCTCCCGTAGAGCGTTGATGCTCGCGTTCATGGCGGATGTGGTGCCAGGTAGCAGGACGATGCCCTATGGTGTGGAGTTTAGCTGGGCGTTGCCGCTTTATGTAGCGCATTCCGGTGAGGCCAAGCATCCGGGTGGGTCATTAAGTCGCCAGAGTTGGTTCCTCGGGCACCGAGCCTCTTAATGACAGCATACAGACGGACGATATGAATGCGGGCAGCTGGCGCCGGCTGGGAACGCACCTTGTGACGACGTGAGGGATGAGGGTTTTTGGTGTGCCAAGGTAGTCAGCTGCGGTCGTGGCAACGTTAGAGATGCCCTTTGCTCACATGCGATCCCCACATGTCATTGAAAAAGCAAGACGACCCGGCATGGTCTCAGGTCTTGGGGATGCAGTTGGCCGCGCTACACCACTTCGCGGACGCGTCACAGCGCGCGCGTGCACTTTGGCACCCCGTGCATCCTCGACGAGCCGGGTGTTGATCTGCTATTCGTGCTACAGTGCTAACGCCACCTTCGTCACACTGAAGCCGACCGTGTCCAGCCATGATGAGCGTGTCCCTCACTGTGGTCGCCGTGTCCAGAGGCGGTGCGGGAGCTGCGCTACGTTGCTGGCCCCCATGACCCACATGAACGGTTGCCTGTGGCGAGGAGGTCGTGGGCCAGCTCCTCCATTGGACTAGTTTGTGCCACGTCGTCCCGACAGGTTTGCTCCACATGTTGGTTTCCCTATTTTCCCGGCCAAAATCGAGCGTCAATGCTCCGCGTAGCGCATTAGGCGCAGAACATGTGGTTTTTGTGCCCTGGTTCAAATACCAAGTTGTTACCCTAGCCCCAAGTGTGGTGGTTCTGGGAACGGTTCCACCCTTTTCCTTTTCAACTAGTGAAGCATAACACTTGATTAAGTAGCCGGATGGTGTGCTAATGTAGGTGTCCGACTGTTTGAAGGAATAATTGAGGTGTGCCCGGTCCGTGCCCGCATTAGGGGTCCAACTTACCATGTTTCAGTAGTAGTAACTATACTAGTCCCTGCGTACTCCCTCTGTTTTTATTTACTCCGCATTTTAGCTTTGCTCAAAGTCAAACTTTGTAAAGTTTGACAAAGTGTATAGACAGAAATAATAACATATACAATAACAAATCAATACCATTAGATTAATTATTGAATATCACATCATATAGATTTGCTATTATAAATGTTCATATTTTTTTCTATAAATTTGGTCAAATTTTATGAAGTTTGACTTAAGTCAAACCTAATATGCAGAGTAAATAAAAACGGAGGGAGTATCTTACTCCGTGACCAAGACAAAAGGGAAAACGAGACAACTTATTGTTTATTTGAGCCGTTCAAGTATAATCATGTGGCGTTGCTTACTTCTCATTCCTCTCCAACCCTCTTCTCCATCGATCATGTTTCCCTTCGGTCGAGTCCATCCTCCCGCATGCCTCATTTGAGCATTCGGCCGAGTATCATTCGCATGTGGGCCTAGACCATGCTTGTATTTCCAATGTTGTAATTTGTCCGACATGCATACAAACAAATGGTTCATTTAAAGTTTCACTTTGCCTCCACTATGTGTCGCTTCCCGTCTTAGTTTTGACATCCCAGTCGGTTCATGCCCCGACACATCTTGACCAGAGCGATTGATGTTGAGAGATCAATTGTGTGTCATGCAAGGAGATAAAGGTTTGGTCTGTTTCTATGATAGAAATGACCTGCGGGTGTGTGTGTGGGGGGGGGGGTCTGTGGGGATTGGAGGGAGCATATTGTACGTTCATAAGCGAAATGAGCGTACTGTACCCACCCTAGTCCTCTTTCAATCAATCTTCGGACCTCGAGATGAACCCAAGAGATAACGAGTTGGTGCATGTGTGATACCTAAGGCGGATTCAAAATTTTGAACCGGTGATCATAGCATCAGCAAATCATATATAAAGGGTATTCAATGTTTTTTCACTTTTGAATGTACAATATACTCCCTCCGATCCTTTATAGTTTACATATAAGTTTTATGTGTAGTCAAAGTATCTCTACTTTGATCAAACTTACAGAAAAAAGTATCAACATTCAACCACGGCCAATCAATATTGTTAGATTCGTACGTACTCCTGGATTTGTATTCAAACAGAGATGGTTTCCAATTTGTTTTCAAACACGTGAATGTGCTTATTCTCGTGCATGCTCTTCCTACTAGGATTTTGCCACGTATAGCCAGTCCAATAGTAACTTTTTTAAGCTCCCTGTCCAATAGTACTAGTGGAGTACTGACAACATCTGTAATAGAGTATGCAGTGTTGGGGAACGTAGCATGCAATTTAAAAAAAAAATCCTACGCTCACGCAAGATCCATCTAGGAGATGCATAGCAACGAGAGGGGAGAGTCACGTACCATCATAAACTAAAAGCGGAAGCGTTTGACAACGCGGTTGATATAGTCGAACTTCTTCTCGTTCTGACCAATCAAGCACTGAACCCACGTGTTGTGGAAAAGTCACGGCAGATTTCCTAGCGCAAGGACTTAGATGTGGAGCCATCGCAACTTGGATAGCTTAAAGGGGTTAAACGGGACAAAGGACACATGAGTTTATACTGGTTCGGCCCCTTGCGGTGAAGGTAAAGGCCTAGTCCAGTTTGAGGTGGTATTGCTAGGGTTTCGATGACGAGGGAGCGAATCTGCTTTTCCTTGCTCTCGATTGTTGTTCCTTCCCTAAACCGCCGCCGGGTCGTCCCTTTATATACAGAGGATGACGGCTAGCGGTCTACGGAGTCCTGGTCGGTTCATAATCGTGTTCGGCTCGGTCTCTGCCCTTCCTATCTTATAACACAAGTTACACGCCTATGTGCCCTAACCCGCCTTTGGGCTTTGGGCCTTCTACTAAGTCTCATTCATGATGCGCCATCTTGTATGCCTTCATGGGCTTCAATATATATAAATTACTGTGAGTATGATCCGGCCCCTCCTGGGCGGTTTATACTCAATAGTTATATCCCCAACATTAGGCCCCAGGTTGATATGAACTTGTTCATGTCAATATTCAACATTAGGAAATCCCTTCTTCGTTATCTTCGTAAAAGCTTGTAAACCGCCATGACGTCATCTGTTATTAATTTCATAAACGTGCAAAACCATATAGGTATCTTCTTCATAATGATCCTCCTTAAACAGAGGCGTCAGCCTTGCTACTTATCCAATTTAGAGCTCCTCGATTCCCGCGCCTGCCACTTTATCCTTCCACCTCATAAATAGGGCCGAGGGTTTCTTTCATCCCCCCCGTTCCTCTTCGCTTCATCTCCTTCCTCGCGTCGACCTACCTCTCAAGCGCAGCCGCCGCCGTCAAGCTTCGCCCTCGACCTTGACTCCGGCCGCTACATCACCCTGAGTGCACCAGAGAATCGCAGTGTCCCTCCGCTGTTCCATCAGCATCAGTAAGTCTTCCTTTCCCTCGCCATAGATCTGCCATTAGGGTTTCGATGTTCGTAGGTGTTCGTCACTGTAGAATAGCTCCTTGACTCAAACCTTAATATTTATCCCGTCCATCAATGGCTATAGCCCCTCTTTTTCATCAGAGCATCCCTTTTTAGATAGAAAAGATCCCATCTGGACCTTTAAAAATTACTTCAATACCAATATTTAGGCCTGAATATTCTTCATTTTTTCTGTCATGCGGTAGATCCAAAACTGTAAGACCCATCTGTGCAACTTGTTTTCAATCACTTAGTCATTTTCCAATCTTAGATCTATACCTCCTAGATCCACGTAGGCGGTTTAACTTTGGAAAATAATAATCCGCCATATATCATTAGTCCCTTGATAAACCGCCAAGTACTCATTATTGTAGTCTGATTATATCATCCTCCGGTTCAACAATTACTCCTATATTTGGAATATTTTGTATAACATTCGCAATGCTTGTCATCCGCTTAACCATAAATATTAAACTGGCATAATCCTTTCCCAGGTTGTCACAAAATGGCCAAATCCTTTTATGCTTGTAACTGGACTAAGTCCCGGATTACTGAAGAATATCTGAATGAATGTGTCCTCACGGGCGCTTTAGGAAAGAAAGAAAACATCCATTGGAGAGCGCCCGACACAGAGAACCCTCCTGAACCCAAAGATGGGGAACTCATCGTTTTTACTGATCATCTGCAACGAGGCTTTAGCCCGCCCGGATCAAATTTTTTTCGTGATGTGCTTGCCGCCTTTCAGCTAACCCTCAAGATATTGGACCAAACTCCGTGTCCAATATTTGCAACTTCCAGGTGTTGATCTATTCAGGGACTTCTTTTATCTAAATCGCCGGACCGAATTCACTGACGGCCTTAACACAGAACTTGGTGGGGTTGCAATTCAGAAGCGAAAGGATGTCAGCTTCCCTCACGCAGCACATACCAGCTATCCTAAGGACAGGAACCAAACCTGGTTCTACTGCAAAGACACTTATCCAGAAGGTGAAAATCCCTTGCCGGGTTACCATGCTCATCGGCTTTCCAATAAACATCCGTTCCCTCAACGGTTAACCGCCAAGGAACAAGCTCAGTACGCTCCTCAACTGTCAAAACTCAGGGCTTTTATGGCCAACGGTTTAACAGGCATCGATTTTGTCCGCTGCTAGGTATCATGGGGTATCCTGCCATTAAGTCGCCGCTCTGGTTTGATGTGTGAGTACACAGGAGATGTTACAGACCCGCAGCGCCATACTAGCGTCCAATTGACTGATGTTGAAGTTACAGAGGCTGTCAAAAAGATGCTTGATGAACCGATGAAGGACTGCAACAAAACAAGACTTAGTCCTTTTTATGTTACTAATAAACCGCCAGCTGTAAGATTTGCTCAACTCATAATTTTAACTTGTACTCTCAATAACTTTTTGTGACATGTTCTATATTGTCAACAGGGTGATGATCCGTTTTGGAAGAGGAAAACACAGGATAAAGCGCCCAAAGATAAACCGGTGAAGGTGGGTCACTCAAAGACCAAAATCACCAAAAAGGCTGGCAAGAAGAAAACCGCCGATTCCACTGATGCTGATGATGACCTTGACAACCAGGAGTCATAGGTAGAAACTTAATTCCCTTGGCTCCCTTTTCATGCATCTCATTAACAATGACTATTATCAGGGCGAGGGGGACGCCAGCCGTGCAAGTGACGCGGAGGTAACTATTCTCTTATCCGGTTCAGACTCTCCATGCACTCGAAAAGCTCGGCGAATAATCCAGAAAGTAAGATTTTCTCACCCCTAGCTCACTTGGAAAAAAACTCTCTTTTGAAGAAATAGCAAATCGAAGGTCGCCATCAAACCCGGCATAGTGGCCAAAGGGTCACTTCCTCCGGTTTACCGAACACACCGGTTCGTAAACGCCGCGCTGAGGTCTCTAATATTTTTGATATATCTTATCCCAAGGCGGGTTATGTTCATCAACCTCTTAATCCGTCTGATTCAAATTACCAGGGAACCTCTCATTTCTCTTCTGGTGAGTGAACAGGGACTCAAGTCCCCATCCTTAAAACAGTTCCTGGGTAAGTATACTTAACTTAATCCGCCATCTCCTTATGCTTTTGCTTTTTCATACTGACTTATAATTTGTCTATATCAGGGCCCAAGCTAGAGCCAAAAAACGAGCAAAACCCAACAGTCCAGCAATTGAGCCCCAAACTTCTGAACCGGAGGACCGACCGGAGGCTCATACTCAGACCGACGAAGCTGTCCTGGATAACTGGCCACCTGAGAGTCATAACATTGACGTTGGACAAATGGAGACTGACCCGCCAAGTCCTGCTACCAACCCGCCGAGCCCTATCGTTAAACCGTCTAGTGCTAACCCGTCGAGCCCCTCCAAGCCTGCTGATGACCAGACTGACGATGTCATGATTACTGGTTTGGGCTTCACAACTCCGGGTAATCCAACTGCTTTATCAAAGCACAGTGCCAAGGAGGAATTTGCTTCTATGGCCAAAGGCAAGATGACGACAGATTTAGAAAGCCTTGCCCACCTCAACACTCCAGACCTTCATTCTGGGCTTTTGAACCGCCTCTACACAAATCGTGACTATGAGGCTGGTTTATTAAACATGATGAAGGATCGGTATGAGGTAAATCCTAAATTCCTTTCTTTAATTTTCCTTCTCCGAGTTGGTATCATCTTTAGACCCCAAGGGCCGGTTTCGTCAGGATGGGTAAACCGGGACTTCATCCTTGTACTTATAATGAAAACCAACGGGATAGCCCCCATGAGCCGGCTAGAATCAGAATTGTGTAGCCGGATCATCATAAAATCTCTGTGCTTGAAGTTTTTCCATTTAAGTTGTGACCTCAATAAGAGCAATCGTGCATTAGCCCCCAAGTGCCGGGTAAAACTTGTATTAACCTTGGTACTTGTAAAAACCTTTAATGAAAGAGCAAACATACATTAGCCCCCAAGTATCAAGGATGAAACTTGTATTAACCTTGGGACTTGTAAAAACCTTTAATGAAGGAGCAAATATACATTAGCCCCCAAGTGCCAAGGATAAAACTTGTTATGTACATGGGACTTATGTGTAACATCCCAAATTTTCAATTTGGTATGTTATACATAGATCATCATTGCATATCATGTTTTATTGCATTCTGACAAATCCTCGATAAATCCTAAGCAACTCAAGGACCCTCGGAGAGAGTTGGGGATTTTCCCGAATTTTCGTATTTGAATTTCATCAAATAATAAGACGAGGATTTTGGTTTTAGTTATTTTCTCTCCGGAAAGTATTTCATTTTAAAAAATAAACGAGAGGAGAAAATATGACTTCTCCAAAACAATTGAAATACTGGAGGTAAAATGTTAAAATCATTTATTGAAATTTATTTGGATTTTATTTGCAATTTTTATTGCATTAAAAATATTGCATGTTTTCAAAATATTTATTTTGTTTTAAAAAAATGTTCACCCTATTCTAGATTTTCTAACTGGACGGTGAAAATTTATTTTATATTTTTTTCTGACTTTTATTTATTTTTCTATGAATTTTTCCGTGGAACGAATTAAAAAAAAAACGCGCGACGCCCGACTGTGCCGAGCCCAGCCGAACGCCAGGCCGCCGGCCCGCCCGCGCCCTCTCCTCCTCGCGCACGGGAGAGCGCCGCCGCCGTGTCCTCCATGGACACGGGACCGAGCCGCCGCCGGAGCTTGCCCCCTCCTCCAAGCTTGCTCCCCCCTTTATAACCCCCGCACCCCCCTCTCTCCTCTCATCTCGAGTCGCCGCCGCCGCCCGCTTGCCCGCCGCCGCCGCCGCAGCTCGAGCCGCCGCCGCCGCCGGAGCCGCCCCTCGCGCCCCCCGAGCCCCGAGCCCGCCGCCCTCGCCGCCCCTCGACCGGAGCACGGGAGCCCCGCCGGAGCCGCCCCGACGAGGTAGACCTCGCTGCCCGTTCGTCGTTGCCGGTTTTCTTCTAAAAAAATCCTTTGTTTTAAAAAAACCCTAGATCGATTTTTTTCGGTTTTATTATTTTGCGAGCGTTCACCGAACCATTCGTTTTAACGAACGCGTTCGTCAGTTTTTCTCTGTTAAAGAACGTCCGTTCTTTAACCGTTCGTCCGTTTTTTTCTTTTTCGTCGGATTTTTCTGCGAATATCTCATATTCGATTTCTGATCGAATCTTCGTTTCTGTTTAACTTCTCGCTCGTTTATCGGAATCAGGCGATTCAAGCGCCTAGAGTTTCGTCTCGAAATTCTCTTTCCGTTTAACCTACTCAAACAAGTTTTTGCTACGGTAAAATTTGACCTAGATCCAGATTAGTAAACGAAGCTTCTTTCTTTCGCAGTTTGACTTTCGTTGCTTCTTTCGAGTTGATTCTTTTTGCAAACCGGAGTTCTTAAGTTGAACTTTCTGGTTGGATCTTTCATTCGAGCTTTACCTGTGCATTAGATGAGTACTGATTGTATGCTTGTTTGTTTGCGATAGAGTACCCGGAGTGTGCCGCTTGTTACTTCGACTCGTTAGGTTTTGCGAATCATCAGCAAGGCAAGTAACACTTTGATCATATTTTTCATACCCAGTTTATTGCATTAGATCTATTCCTCAAACAATTCCATGATTAGGATCTGATTAAACTGTGGGTATTGGGAAGTAGCTGAGGTAGTACCTATTACCTGTTTTCTATTCAAACCCTTGGGAGTTACTTCTACGTTGCTTTTATTATTGCCATGCTATGCTCGTAGACGTGGATCTGGGTTTGAGAGATATTCATGAATGATGTGAGATGTTTATTAATGGTTCAACTTAAGGTGGCAACTAAAACTCACATCTGGGTGGATTGAGGCACCTGGAGAACCCAGTGTTGCCTGATTTTATAAGGTCCGCCACCCAGGCTCAAAGGGATCATAAGATTATTCATACTAGAAACTTCCGTGTGCAGCCACAAGCTATTATGGGCTCTAGCATAGCTGAGTAGGTTACATGACCTCTTGAAGCGGTGGGCTAGCAGATGTAGGGGAAAGTAGGTGTACCGGTCCACCCAGAGTAGAGAGTGATTGTTTCTGAAAGACTGTGTCTCGGTCATCCGTTTCTCAAACATCATGTAGTGCGAGAATCAAGCGAAGGCGATCGAGTCTTGTGGGGAAAAGTGCGCAAACCTCTGCAGAGTGTACAAACTAATCATGGTTAGCCGTGTCCCCGGTTATGGACAACTTGAGTATCTAGTACTTGGATTATCATTTGAATCTCATCACCATGTTACCTCTTAATTAATTTTGTTGGGTTAATGATGACACTTAATTGGGATTGAGTTGGAGGTACCTTCTCAATGTTTCATAACCACCATGATAGTTAAATAAAATTTATTCCTTTGCAGTAGGATAAAATTGGCTTTTCGCAAAACTGTAACCATAGAGCTTTCCACCAGCCATATATGCATGTAGTATAGCATTATTATTGTTCATTTTTCTCTATGTGTTACATTGCCAGCATATTCTATGTGCTGACCCGTTTTCGGGCTGCAACGTTTCATGTTGCAGACGTTTCAGACGACGAGTAAGGTGCCTTAGGTCGTGGTCTTATACTCAGTGATGCCGCTGGAGTTGATGGACTCACTTATCTTCCAAGTCTTCCGCTGTTATCGTTATTAGATGGGCTTAAGCCATGTTTATCATACTTAATCTCTTCGGAGATATTCGATGTAATAAGTGTGTGATTGCTACTCTGCTATAAATCCTCCATTTGTACTGTGCGTGTCAGCATTACTGATCCAGGGATGACACTGGTGCACAGCAGCACAGACCATTTGTGGTCTGGTCGCTACAAAGTTGGTATCAGAGCACACGCTGACTGTAGGACACGACCACTAAGCTTAAGCCCTAGAAAGCTTCTCTCTTCTCATTTCTGACCCCTCTCCTTTTTCTACTCTTTTAGGAATGGCGAATGCAAGGAGCAAGTTCATGCAACCAGATGAAGACACGCCTTTTGGTCGACACCTGAAGGAAGTCACCAAGTACTTGAACATAGGAATACCAAGCATCACCGGAACCTACAACGCCACAGTACCCGAAGAGGAGAGCTGGAAGATTCTAGTTCTCATTCCAGGAAGGACGTTTGTGCCAGTTACTGAACCTATACGATTGGTTTTTGAAGCACCAACTTGGAGTTTAGGGAAGAGCATGGCCGCACACATCGCCATGGGACGCATTGGAGAAGTCTATCACCAGGAGCTTAAGGATACAATTTATCAAATTTGTGGACGCCGAGACGCGCAATGGGAGATGATCAGGACCAAGAAGGATGGATCAATTGCAGCTTTCATCCAGGAGCAGAACCAACATATTCGTCGCCAGGAGAACCAGATGTGCACGGACAAGGAAGGACTGAAGAAGGCATTAACCAAGATCAAGGAACTCCAAGAAGAACTCAAGGCTACACGCGAAGATTATTTGGAAGAAATCAACGCACTAGTAGGAAAGAATGACGACCTGGAGAAGAAGATTGGAGTATTCATGGGAAATCCAGTGCCAAAAGCAGAAGTCGACGAATGCACTTGTCCGGATAACTACATCATCATCGACGACACTGACTCGGAACCAAGTGAAGAAGACTGAGTTGACGAAGCTGGAGCAGACATCATGGAGTCTTCAACGGATCAGAATTTTTAGTAGACCACCATATCAGTAGTAGTTTTCCCCCATTTAATAGTATTGTTCAAGCACTTTGTAACGCTAGTTAGATCGATTGTTTTGCCTTGTTTGAATTGATTGAGTGATATTGATTGATTTGTCTCATGAGCATATGGGTAGTGTTTTCCCTCTAGACCTCATTCTATTCTTAACTCTTATCTTTTCTAAACCTATCAGATGCCTCCGAGACGCGACACCGGATTTGTTTTCCCGCCAGAGATCACCCAGTTGATTCAGCAACAGAATGCCCTGATGCAAGTGTTAGTGCAGAACCAAGGCAACAACAACAACAACAACCCACCGCCACCACCACCTGTTGATCACTTAGCCCGTTTCTTAAGGCTAAACCCGCCGGTGTTTTCCAGTAGCACCGAGCCGATTGTTGCAGATGATTGGCTCCGCAAAGTTGGAAGGGAGTTGACCACTGCAGGATGCACAGATGCGGAAAGAGTGCGTTTTGCCGCACATCAGCTAGATGGACCCGCAGCATCATGGTGGGAGAATTATACAGCCACGCACCCTATTGACACTGTCACATGGGACCAGTTTCAGCAAGCTTTCCGTACAACTCATGTTTCAGCAGGAGCTATGGCTATGAAGAAGCATGAGTTTCGTAACCTACGCCAAGGAGGACGCACCGTAGGCCAGTATGTGGAGGATTTCAGTAAGTTAGCACGTTATGCACCAGATGATGTTGCTACAGATGCAGCCAAGCAGGAGAAGTTTTTGGAAGGATTGAATGATGAGCTAAGTATGCAGTTGATGGTAGCAACCTTCAACAACTACCAGGAGCTGGTAGATAGAGCTCTCATGATCGAAGGGAAGCAACAGCAGATTGAAAACCGTAAGAGGAAGTATGGACAAGGGAAGTACAATTCTGGAGCCCAGCAGAAGCCACGATTTACCCCGAAGCCGGGAGGACAGTTTTAGCATACCCATGGAGGAGGTAGTTCGCACAACCAAAATGGCTCCAAGAATGGTAATGGGAATGGAGGAAACAACGGACAGAACCGCACCAACCCATCTACCCCAACCAAGAGGGATCTAAGTCACATTACTTGTTTCAAGTGCCAGAAGACGGGACATTATGCTACTGATTGTCCTGAAGCCCAAAATGGAAATGGCAATGGAAGCTCTGGGAAGAAGCCGAACCCGTTCAACAAAGGACATGTGAACCACGTGAGCGTGGAGGAGGTTGAAGCTCAGCCTGATGCAGTAATAGGTAAGTTTTTGGTTAAGTCATTTGCTGCAACCGTTCTTTTCGATACTGGTGCATCGCATTCATACATATAAAGGGGATTCGTGAATAAGTGTAAGATGTCCACCCAAGTTCTCAAAACCCCTATGTTAGTAACCTCGCTAGGAGCAGAGTATATGGCAACCCAAGGATATTTTCAGATACCATTGGCCATTGGAAGGCATGTTTTCCCCTCAGACCTCATTGTTTTGGAATCCCAAGGATTGGATGTGATTTTGGGAATGGATTGGCTATCGTTGTATGGAGGAAACATCGATTGTGCCAGCAAGACGATTTTGCTTACCACCCCTGAAGGAAAAAGGATTAAGTATGTATCCCGGCATATGCTGAAGAGGATTCAAGTAAATTCCTTATCAGGAGTTGTACAGGAGGAAGTACCAGTGATGAAGGACTATCCGGATGTATTTCCAGAAGAGTTGCCAGGCATGCCACCAGATAGAGACATTGAGTTCTTGATTGAACTTTTGCCAGGCACATGGCCAATATCTAGAGACCATACAGGATGCCCGCAAAGGATTTGGAGGAAATTAAGAAGCAGATCAAGGAGTTACTAGATAAAGGCTATATTCGCCCAAGTTCGTCACCTTGGGGATCACCAGTACTGCTAGTGGAGAAGAAAGATGGATCGCTGAGGATGGTTGTTGATTACCGAGGATTGAATGAAGTGACCATCAAAAACAAGTACCCGCTGCCGATGATCAATGATTTGTTTGACCGCCTACAAGGAGCTAAAGTATTTTCCAAGATCGATCTACGATCAGGATACCATCAGTTAAAAATTCGAGAGCAGGATATACCCAAGATGGCATGTACCACCAGATATGGATTGTATGAGTATACCGTTATGTCATTTGGACTGACTAACGCACCTGCCTATTTCATGAACCTGATGAACAAAGTGTTTATGGAGTTTTTGGATAAGTCGTCGTGGTGTTCATTGATGATATTTTAATCTTTTCCAAGGATGAGGAAGAGCATGAGGAGCATTTACGATTGGTACTTAAGAAGCTCAGAGAACATCAGTTATATGCCAAGTTCAGCAAGTGTGAATTTTGGCTGAAGGAGGTTGGATTCCTTGGACATGTTATTTCCGGAGAAGGAATAGCAGTAGACCCTGCCAAGGTCGACACAGTGACAAGTTGGGAAGCACCCACGACAGTTGGAGAAATCCGGAGTTTTCTTGGACTTGCAGGATACTACCGGAGATTCATCGAGAATTTCTCAAAGATTGCTAAGCCCATGACTGAGCTATTGAAGAAGGACACCAAATTCAATTGGACTGAGGAATGTGAAGCTAGTTTCCAAGAGTTGAAGAAACGATTGGTTACATCACCAGTGTTGATTCTGCCCGATCAACGCAAGGACTATGAAGTATATTGCGACGCTTCTCGTCGAGGACTTGGAGCAGTGCTTATGCAGGAAGGAAGAGTTGTGTCATATGCTTCACGACAATTTAAACCCCATCAGAAGAATTATGCTACGCATGATTTGGAGTTAGCAGCCGTGGTGCATGCATTGAAGACATGGAGACATTTTCTCATCGGAAACCATTGTGAGGTGTACACGGATCACAAGAGTTTGAAGTACATTTTCACGCAGAAGGAGTTAAATCTCAGACAGCGGAGATGGCTGGAGCTCATTAAGGATCATGATATGAGATTGCATTATCACCCAGGAAAGGCTAACGTAGTAGCAGACGCGTTGAGCCACAAGAGTAATGTCAACACCCTCATGACAGGAGAGTTACCTCAGGAGTTAGCCGAGGACCTTCGCGAGCTATGTTTGGAGATAGTCCCAAGAGGCTATTTAGCGACACTGGAGATTCAGTCTACCTTGATGGAAAGGATCAGAGAAGCTCAGAAGACAGACAAGGAGATTGAAGAGATAAAGGAGAAGATGAGCAAAGGAAAAGCCAAGGGATTTCGTGAGGATGAGCACGATACCTTATGGTTTGAGGACCGTGTATATGTGCCAAATGATCCGGAGATCAGGAAGTTGATTTTGCAGGAAGCCCATGATTCACCTTACTCGATTCACCCAGGGAATACCAAGATGTATTTGGATCTGAAGAATACTTTCTGGTGGACCGGAATGAAGAAGGATATTGCAGAATATGTAGCAGTTTGTGATGTATGTCAGAGAGTGAAGGCAGAGCATCAGAAGCCAGCAGGATTGCTACAACCATTGCCGATACCTGAATGGAAGTGGGATAAAATAGGCATGGATTTTATCACAGGATTACCCAGGACTCGTTCAGGCTATGACTCAATATGGGTTGTAGTCGACCGTTTGACGAAAGTGGCTCATTTCATTCCAGTGAAGACCACTTACACCAGTGCTAAGTTGGCAAAGATATACATGACCAGGATCGTATGTTTGCATGGAGTTCCGAGGACCATTGTATTAGACAGAGGAACCCAGTTCACCTCGAAGTTTTGGAAGCAGTTACATGAAACATCGGGAACCAGGCTGGAATTTAGTACAACTTTTCACCCACAGACAGATGGACAGACCGAGAGAGTCAACCAGATTTTGGAGGACATGTTGAGAGCATGTGCACTAGATTATGGATCTAGTTGGGACGACAATTTGCCATATGCGGAGTTTTCATATAACAACAGTTATCAGACCAGTTTGAAGATGGCCCCTTTCGTAGCTCTGTACGGAAGGAGGTGTAGAACACCGTTGTTATGGGACGAAGTTGGAGACCGTCAGCTGTTTGGACCTGATTTGATTAAGGAGTCTGAACAGAAAGTGAGGTTGATTCGCGACAGGATCAAGGTAGCCCAGTCCAGGCAGAAGAGTTATGCTGATTCTAAACGAAAAGAGACAGTTCACGAAGTCGGAGACCGAGTGTATCTTCGAGTATCACCACTTCGAGGAGTGAAGCGCTTTGGAGTTAAGGGAAAGTTAGCACCCCATTTTATCAGACCATACAGAGTGTTGGAACATATGGGAGAGGTTGCCTACAAGCTGGAATTGCCCGAAGGATTGTTGGAAGTTCATGATGTATTTCACGTTTCCCAGTTGAAGAAGTGCCACGCAGAGATGGCTGAGATACCACTGAGAGATACTGTGCCACTGGAAGCGATTCAGCTGGAAAGTGATTTGACCTATGAGGAGAAACCAGTTAAGATTCTCGAGTATGCCAGCCGAGTTACCCGCAGCAAGGTTATCAAGTTTTGCAAAGTCCAGTGGAGTCACCACACGGAAGATGAAGCCACCTGGGAGCGAGAGGAAGATCTACGGAAGGACCACTCCCACCTGTTTTCTAGCCAACCCGAATCTCGAGGGCGAGATTCATCTTAAGGGGGGTAGGTTTGTAACATCCCAAATTTTCAATTTGGTATGTTATACATAGATCATCATTGCATATCATGTTTTATTGCATTTTGACAAATCCTCAATAAATCCTAAGCAACTCAAGGACCCTCGGAGAGAGTTGGGGATTTTCCCGAATTTTCGTATTTGAATTTCATCAAATAATAAGACGAGGATTTTGGTTTTAATTATTTTCTCTCCGGAAAGTATTTCATTTTAAAAAATAAACGAGAGGAGAAAATATGACTTCTCCAAAACAATTGAAATACTGGAGGTAAAATGTTAAAATCATTTATTGAAATTTATTTGGATTTTATTTGCAATTTTTATTGCATTAAAAATATTGCATGTTTTCAAAATATTTATTTTGTTTTAAAAAAATGTTCACCCTATTCTAGATTTTCTAACTAGACGGGGAAAATTTATTTTATATTTTTTTGAGTTTTATTTATTTTTCTATGAATTTTTTCGCGGAACGAATTAAAAAAAAACGCGCGACGCCCGACTGGGCCGAGCCCAGCCGAGCGCCAGGCCGCCGGCCCGCCCGCGCCCTCTCCTCCTCGCGCACGGGAGAGCGCCGCCGCCGTGTCCTCCATGGACACGGGACCGAGCCGCCGCCGGAGCTTGCCCCCTCCTCCAAGCTTGCTCCCCCCCTTTATAACCCCCGCACCCCCCCTCTCTCCTCTCATCTCGAGTCGCCGCCGCCGCCCGCCTGGCCCGCCGCCGCCGCCGCAGCT